>NC_056472.1:301050-356850 GCF_008729295.1 Plectropomus leopardus
TGCTGTGTTGCTTTGTGATTTTAAACGCAAACATATTTGAAATACATCATTATTGTATACTTTAGCACATAGGGTTTATGTGAAAGTTCACCTTACCTATATTTGAATAAACACATAAGGTTTATGTGAAAGTTCACCTTACCTTTAACTGAATGAACATATAAAGTTTATGTGAAAGTTCACCTTACCTTTAACTGAATAAANTGCTGTGTTGCTTTGTGATTTTAAACGCAAACATATTTGAAATACATCATTATTGTATACTTTAGCACATAGGGTTTATGTGAAAGTTCACCTTACCTATATTTGAATAAACACATAAGGTTTATGTGAAAGTTCACCTTACCTTTAACTGAATGAACATATAAAGTTTATGTGAAAGTTCACCTTACCTTTAACTGAATAAACACATGAAGTTTATGTTTATGTTTGCATTAACTTTAGTTAATGTATTCACACTGATTCTGCATGGTACAAACACATTGAATTAAATGGAACCCTCACATTGAACTTGCCTAATAAAATTACATGGAAAAACTTCATGTAATTAAAATACTTAAAGTCAATGTTTTGGGGTCAATTATTTTTTTGAGTGTATAAAAGCATCAATCCCCAAAAAGCACAGGAAAGATAATTTCAACCTCCTCAGAAGTTTTGATGTCAGGGAAAAGCTTCACTCTGGAAAGTTGCAATGTGGCCTTTGTGAGGACACTGGATGGGTCCACCTCATGTGGCTGAGATGAGATCACGATGACAACTTATCAGGCTTCGTCTCATTTGAAGTCTCTCTTTGTCTCACAGTCTCTTTCATGCAAAGTCCTCTGGTTCTAAATCATCATTTAGAACATGTGTAGCACTGTTCTCTCTTTCAAGGTAGATGAACAGCAGCTCACAGCATCTCAGGGCTGCAGCACAAGCAGGCAGACAAAAACAGAAAACCAAATAATTATTTGTGTAAATGTTGTAATAGTGTGTAATAATGATGATAATAATAATACTTATAATGATAAAAATACTAATAATAAAGTGTAATACTACGCTGTCAAAACACTCTGTTATAATTAAAGGTTGTTAAGGATTTTATTTGAGTAAAGGTATACAAGTACTAGCATCAAGATATAACAAAGTATAACAGTACTTATTATGAGAAAAGGTCTATCAACAAAACCTATAATTAGAAAATCATAAATTGCATAATTACGAAGCAATACAGCATCTGCACACAACAGTGTAAAGGATGGATAATTAGGATACAGATAGAGGAGATGCATATCAAAATTTAAGTCTGTACTAAGAGTCTTTCCATGCAGTGTGTAGCATGCTGCTGGCAGGGGTTTACAAAAGGTCACACCCCTTCACACACACACAGACACAGCTTGTGTTTTTGATTCTGGCCTCAAAATTGGCATGTAAGCAAAGTTCCAGTTCTGTAGGTATGAGACCTCCACACAACATTTCAAAGTACATATTACTTACTACATAATACGAAAATCAGTTGATGGGGTCCTCTCTTACAGTCTGGAGATGTGCGGGTATGTCACGTGTTGGTTGCGCAACAAAGTCATAAATTGTATGTTTCTATGATGTAAAAATCTCCTGATGTCTCCTTGAGTCTTTGCATGAGCTCAGTTGACAGCTCCTTGCCCCAAATGAGTTGTAAGTTAACTCAAACTGTCGGTCGGGCAATAAAATCTGTTGTAATTTAGTTCTGCTTACAAGAGTTGTAAGTTCAACAAGGCAGTTAGGTCTATTTGCTGATCCCGAGGTTCATCTAAGGAATCGCCAAAAGAAGTTACAGTTTTTGGTAGGCATTTGAATATCTTCTTATCAAGAGTTGTCCTCATGATTCACTACACTCTTATTTCTGTCTCTCCAAACTACCAGTTTAATGTTATTTCTTATTTTTTATTCTTGTCAACATATTCCCAAATAAAGACAAAAAACAATGACTATCTGCTAATAAGTACTGAGTATCTGCAGTCTGATACATCGTCCTCCTCTGTGTCAAAGTGCTCCACTGTTGTCTAAAAACTATCAAAACACATCAGTGAGCCACAGTGATTCATTGGGTCACATGTGCCTTCATTACCATGAACACACACTGTAGTTTCCACTCAATCCGATACACACTGTCCTGCTGTAGATATTAGTCTTGAAAAATGCCTCATGTCCTCATGATTCAGTATTTTTGCTAAAAACTAAATACTATATATATAACTATATCTATCTATATATATATATATATATATATATATATATATATATATATATATATTTAATGCACTTAAGCAATGCACTTGAGGCTGAGAGTCAGACAGGGTGGGGGAGTCATAAAGTATTGACAGGGGAAAAATATAAACCTTCAACTTCTTTAACAAGTACTATTTTCAAAGCATGACCAGTAGTTTTACTTTGCTAAACCAAAGTTACACTTGATATGAAGGACAAGTGTTTGATGTCCTCTCTCAGGAGCAGATTCCTGGTCAGTGAACACTGACTGACTAGGATATGTCAGACAGAATAGTCTAATGGAGCCTCTCCCTTAGATGAGAGCCATTCTGCTATCATCTTTCTCTTTTTGACTTAAGACCTTCCTCTTTGATATAGTTTAAAATTAGGGCTGGCTCAGGTTGCCCGGGCCAGCCCATATTTAGGCTGACATAGGTTTAACCTGCCGCGGGACTATCTATAAGGGTCAGTGGGGACAGTGGGGAACACTGCTCTCTGACCTTTATATTTAAGCCATAATGCTGATTAGTGACCCTAGTTTCGTTAGTGTGTATATTCCTGGTGCATAAGTTTCTTGTGCTCAGTTGAAATCCCCTTCTGTGTGATGGGGAGGCGTGGGAGGTGGCAGAGCTTGTGGCCTGATCCGGCAGGGTGGTTTTGAGTCCATTCAGACCTGCCACTCTGGCTCTGCTCTCTGGCATTCATATTTAAGTCTTAATTGCTGATCAGTGACCCTAGGATCCTCATTGAGTGCTTATCCTTTTTAATGCTCTCCACCTTGGGTTTGTTGAACTGCACTACGCTAATCCCGTTGCCTCTATGGAGCATTCCTGCTCCCTTGTTTCCTAGCTTTCCCGGATCCTGGCCGCAACCCCGGCTGTGCCTGATCGTGGTGATATTTGTACTGGCGCTGTGACCATGCCTTTGGACACCTCCCTATCAATATATGCATGAGACTCTTATCAGCACCCACAATATCATTATAGAGTGCATTTAACAATTTCACACCTATCGTTATTGTAATATGGCATGCGTCTGTTTCCATTATTGCTGTGCCTTTCTCCCCCTCCCCCCTCTCTCTGTCTCTTTCCTTTTTGCCACAATTCTTTTTCATTTGCACGTCTGTCAGTCCTGGAAGAAGGATCCCTCATCATCGTCTGCCACTCTTCCTGAGGTTTCTTCCTTTTTTCCCCCCGTTACAGGGGTTCTTTTTCGGGAGATTTTCCTTGGGTGATGTGAGGGTCAAAGGGCAGATGGATGTCGTACACTGTAAAGCCCTCTGAGGCAAACCATGTTATGTGATAAAGGGCTCTATAAATAAAATTGACTTAACTTTACTTGACTTTTTTCTAAGTGAAAAGGCTTTCAAAGTTTTCCAGAAGCCTCCAGAGCCACAAGGCGACAGATTGAGTGTCTGCAGGGCTACAGAGACACCACAGAGAGTTGACCTTGTTATCTCAGAGCAAGAAGACTCCCCATCTTAGAGAATGCGGTTTCTCTATCACCTGAGACAAGGGATACAGCCGCCATACATCACCCTGCTGATGCTGCCTCGCTGCTGCTGTGAGGATTCCAAACAAATCTGGTGCATCTCATTTGTGAACAACGCATTACTGTAGTCAAACAAAAACCACAAGAGATAGTGGGGTTTCCAGTGATTGAGTCACTACAGAAACATGGAGGCTTATCAGATTGAGGCCTATCAGCAAGAACAAACAACATAAGAAAAGAGAGATAATATACCAGGTGTGGTGTGGTCATCTCCGTGCCTTACATCCACATTTACATACTCATTCCCCTGATACTGACCTCAACATATTTGCTCTCTATCTGCTCACAGATGTGCAGCAGTGTTCAACAGCTCTCAGCTGTGTTGTGGCTCTGGATGTAACAGCCATCCTTGAAAGGACGGGTCATTAACCAGCATTCCGCTTGACTGCAACCTGCATCGATAAAACCATAAAACCATCACCAGAGAGAAGACAGAAAGAGTCCAGGTCAGGAAAACAGCTCTGTCCTCCAGAATAAGACTGGCTGCAACATGTGGCTGGAGTACAAGTCCAATGTGTCTTTACAGCAGCCTAAAGGGCAAGTCTGGTTTATTACAACTTATTTTAGTTTTGTATTAATCATGATAAATTGTACTCATCAAGGTACAACCCCAATGCCAAAAAAGTTAAGGCACTATGTAAAAAAGTAAACTTAAAAAAGAATTAAATCATTAGCAAATCCTTCACAGCCTTACACAATTGAAATACAGTCCAAAGACAAGAAATTTAATATTCAAACTGATCAACTGTACTGTGTTTTTTAAATACACACTTATTCTAAATGTAATGCTTGCAAATATGAAACTGGTAAAGTTTTGAAATGATCAAAAAAACACCTGTTTTGAACAGTGTGAACATGTGGGCATCGAGTCAAAGAGGGATCATTCTTGAATCAAGCAAGATATTTTGACAGCAGAGCTTTTCTGTACACGGACAATAACACAGACAAATGCATTAAATTAACAATTTTATTCCATAAGACCACTCCAGAAAACTGACCACGGGAAGTGTTATATAAAGGAATCTGAAGATTCTGAACCTGTCTAGTTCTAAAATTATTACATTTTGAGTTTTAAACAAAATAGTATCACAAACCACGAGGTAAATCTCTAGCCTTATATCTCACTTTAAAGACAAACGTACAGATTTGAAGAATATTAATGTCAAAAATACTAAACTGCAATTTATAAAAGAAAGGTGTAGTTGGTACAATGACTTTAGAGAAGGACGCTATTCTAACAAAGTGCTTCTGCAGCAGCAAAATTTTATGAAGATGAGTTGGAAATGTACTTGCCCATACAATATTGCAATATATTAAATACGGATAAATCAAACTATAATACAGTGTTAACAAGCATGTGTTGTGTACAAAATCTCTTATTTTTCTGAGACTCCCCAGAGATTTAGTACCTTTATTGCAGACAAGACTAACCTGTTCTCTCCATGAAAGCCTGTCATCAATCAGAACACTTAAAAGACATGCTGATGAAACCTTTATTATTTCTTCATTTTGAATATAGAGTTTAATTTGGGTATCGTCACACTTCTTAATACCAGCAAATAACATGAAATTTGATTTTTTGACATTAAGAGACAACTTATTTGTTCTAAACCAAGTTGAGCACAGGAGAAGATTATGATTTAGTTCAATAATTAAACATTTTAAGTCTTTATTAGAGAGAAAGGGATTGGTGTCATCTCCAAAAAATTGATTTAGATACACCAGCAAGGTCGTTTATATAAATTAGAAATAATAAATGTCCTAATATGGACCTTGACATACACCGTGTTGGAATATAGCCCTTGTTGATTCATCACCATTAATAAGAGCATACTGTTGTCGGTTATCAATATAATTATGAATCCATTTATGTACAATACAATGAATACCATATCTATATATATTTAAAATCAAAATGGGATGATTTACTGTATCAAATGCTGTGGACAGGTCTAAAAATATACCTATTGCATACTCATTACTATCTAAAGCTGTATATATCCTATCAGTTAGTCCTAAAAGGGCCATATATTATTTTGATCATATATGATTTTGATTATATATTGATTTTTACAAAATCCATACTGATAATTATAGAGAATATTATATTTGTTCAGATGTTCAAGAATCCTTTTGTACACGACTTTTTCCAAAATCTTTGAAAAGAACAGCAAGATATGACCACATTTTTGTGATTATTATAAGACAAGATTTCAGTAAAGATAGATTCAACCTCCACTTAATCAGAATTTAGATAAAGATTAAGTCGATTAACAAATTCAAAATTTTGATGGATAAATACAGAAACTCCTCCTCCAGACCTGGACTGCCTGATTAAATGAATAGAGTTGTAAGATAGCAGTTCATAAATACCTAAATCTTTAGTCTTTTGTGAGCCATGTTTTAGATAAAACAATTACAGAAAACTCATGATTTAAAGATGATAAATAATGTACAACTGATCACAGTTCCTTGGGAGACTGTGAATATTTAAATGCAAAACTGGAAATAGCTTACATTCTAGTGGAAATGATTCCTTTGAATAGTTAAACAGAATATTGATTGACATTTTCATCTTTGTTGAGTTCAAATGGATTAAATAAAATACTATCATCAACAGTAACTGTACTGATTAAGCTATCAGACAAGACTTCATCAAGTTCATCATCTTTTAGTGCATAGTAAGGAAATGCAGAAGCACAGTTTTTGCAGAACTATGATGACCAAGTACTAGAGTTCAAGTGGGGAACAGATATACAACTCACATGAAAGCCATTTTTATAGGTTATTTTTGGGCTGTGAAGTGGAATTGAACCCACGGCCACTGTGGCAAGGACACTGCCTTCAAACATTGGGGCGCCTGCTCTATCCACTGAGCCACCGGAGGCCTTTGAACTTCTCAGACTCATGTTATATTTTAACATCATGGTTTCAAATAAACCACATGAGAAATAGCTTTTCCAGTCACATGTTAAATTAAACTGATTATGAATTGCTTGCCGTCTTCTGTGTGAGTTTGGGGGGGGGGGGGGGTGATCAGCTTATCATATCTCAGATAAGCAATGTCCCCTATTTTCCTGGCCTCCATAACTAGTATCAATTCCTTGCCTTTTGAATCTTCAATTCCAGATTCAGAATAGTGCCCATTAACATACATAATTGTACCTTGAAGTAGCTTCACTTTCTCCAGGAGAGCAACATCTATGATGATCTACTTTCTTGGCCCTGTGACTTTCCAGAGCTGTGAGCACGCTCTGTCTCCATATGCTTGTGGTCAAGTTTAAGCTTTCCAGAGATTATTTTCCTGATTTTTCCCTCTGTGTCGGACCAATTCTTATGTTCTGATTCTGGAATTCCTTCAAAGATCAGGTTGTTGCGGCGGGACTAATTCTCCAAATAATCAGTTTTTTCATTCATGTTGTTTAGGTTGGAGCTGACTGCTCTGATGCCACTGTGAAGCTCCTCGCACTGGCTTGACAAATTGTCAAACTGCAAAAACTGTATTTCTAAGCAAGTGAGATAATCTTATACTTAGATTCAAAAATCTAGTATGACTAGTTTTGAATTTGGATTGGCTTATCTAGTGCTGAATATATATATATATATATATATATATATATATATCTTTAATTCTAGATAATTTCACTTGTTTTGTCTTAATTAGCAATTTGATCTTATTTTGTCACAGATTCTATATGTATATGTATATATATATATGTATATATATCCCGTAGCCCTCCCAGTTGACGAGGTACTGGACCCCCCGACCCTGACGGCGAGCAGACAGGAGCCCTCTAACGGCAAACACAGGACCGCCATCAACGAACCGGGCGGGCGGAGGGGGCCTGGCTGGAGGGAGGAGAGGACTGGTCCTGACGGGTTTGACATGGCTAACGTGGAATGTAGGGTGGACCCGCATTGACCCTGGGAACTTCAATTTGACCGTGGCAGGGTTGATGACCTTGGCGATAGGAAACGGACCGACGAACCTGGGAGCGAGCTTCCTGGATTCCACCCTAAGAAGCAGGTTCTTGGTGGACAACCACACCCTCTGGCCATTCCTGTAGCATGGAGCGGGTGTCCTCTTGCGATCCGCAGCCGCCTTGTAGAGGTCGGACTGACACAGGAGGTTCTGGCGGGCCCTCTCCCAGGTTCTTCTGCAGCGTCTCTGTTATTTTCTGTGATCACGTGTTGGGATTCTGGGCGGCGGTGACGCGCAGACTTCCATTTCCTGGTTGAGATGCTCGGACTGTCCATTGGTCTGTGGGTGGGACCCGGAAGAGAAGCTGACCTTGGCACCAAGCAAGCCACAGAACTCCTTCCAGAATCGCGAGATGAACTGAGGGCCATGGTCAGAGACAATATCCTTGGGGAAACAATGGATTTGAAAAACATTAGACAGCGTGACCTCAGCCGTTTCTTTGGCTGAGGGAAGCTTGGGAAGGGCAATAAAATGAACCATCTTGGACAGTCTGTCAACCGCCGTGAGAACCACTGTGTTACCATTAGAGGGGGGTAGCCCCGTGACAAAGTCCATGGAGATGTGGGACCAGGGTCGCCGAGGAACAGGCAAGGGCCTGAGTTCTCCTGAGGGCTTCTGGTGGGAGACTTTATGACAGGCACACACAGGGCAAGCATTGACATAGTCCATAACTTCTTGAATCATTTTAGGCCACCAAAAGCTTTGCTGCACTACAAACAATGTTTTACTAATACTGGGGTGACAGACAGTCTTATTAGTATGAGCCCAATGAATCACCTCCCCCCC
This sequence comes from Plectropomus leopardus, assembly GCF_008729295.1. Lineage (NCBI taxonomy): Eukaryota > Metazoa > Chordata > Actinopteri > Perciformes > Serranidae > Plectropomus > Plectropomus leopardus. The sequence goes on from NC_056472.1 coordinate 309,599, forward strand.
AGGGCATGAACCACAAAGTGCTTGTCATCAAGACACTCAGGGGGAACGGTGATTCCTTTGGTTGCCGCCTTGACTCTACCCCTCCACCTCCCATGAGAACATAGCAACAAAACAGGTTTCAGGTAGGATATTTTTGAGTTCGGGGTCGACAAGATCATGAGGAAACATTCGAGACAGAGAATCAGGCTTTACATTCTTAGAACCAGGTCGGTAGGAGAGTGCAAAGTTAAAGCGGCTGAAAAAGATAGCCCATCTAGCCTGCCTCGCATTCAGCCTCTTAGCGGTTTTTAAGCATTCAAGGTTTTTGTGATCTGTCCATACCTGAAATGGCTGGGAAGCTCCCTCCAGCCAGTGCCTCCACTCCTCCAGGGCCATCTTCACAGCCAGCAGCTCACGATCACCAATATCATAATTTCACTCTGACGAAGAGAGTTTCTTGGACAAATATGCACAGGGGTGCAGCTTACCGTCCTTGGAATTGACTTGAGAGAGGACCGCTCCGACTCCGACGTCAGAAGTGCCTACCTCCACCACGAACTGCTGGCTGGGGTCCAGGAGGATGAGGATAGGGGCAGAGGTGAAGCTTTTCTTGAGGCCCTGAAATGCAGCTTCACATTCAGGGCTCCAGACAAATGGCCTGTGAGGAGAGGAAAGGTCATGCAGAGGTGAGGCTATGGTGCTATAATTGCGAATGAACTTTCTATAAAAGTTGGCAAAACCCAGACACCTTTGAACCTCTTTACGTGAACTGGGGGTGGCCTAATCCGCAACTGCGGATACCTCCCCGGGATCCATCCTGATCTCCCCCTCAGCAAGCACAAAACCAAGGAACGAGACCAAGGGTTTGTGAAACTTGCATTTCTCCGCTTTCATGAACAGCTGGTTCTGAAACAACCGCTGTAGCACCAGGTGGACATGGTGTGTGTGGGTCTCAGGATGTCATCTAAATACACAAACACAAAGACATTTAGCATATCATGAAGTGCATCATTAACTAGGTTTTGGAAAACAGCAGGAGCATTAGTGAGACCAAATGGCATGACTAGGTATTCATAGTGACCCATGGGAGTGTTAAAGGCCGTCTTCCATTCGTCTCCTTCCCTGATTCTTACCAAGTGGTAAGCATTGTGGAGATCAAGCTTGGTGAAAATTGTGGCCCCCTCCAACAACTTGAAGGCTGTTGAGATGAGGGGGAGAGGATACCTGTTCCTCACAGTGATGTCACTGATGCCACGATAGTCAATGCAGGGTCTGAGGGTTTTGTCTTTTTTCTCCACAAAGAAAAACCCTGCTCTAGCAGGAGACGAGGAAGGACGGATGATTCTAGCGGCAAGGGAATCCTTCACGTAATCCTCCATGGCTTTGCGTTCTGGAGCAGAGAGAGAGAACAATCTACCCTGGGGTGCGACCTGGCAACAGGTCAATAGCACAATCATAAGGACGATGTGGCGGCAGGGACGTGGCTTTCGCCTTACTGAAAACCTCAGCTAAGTCATGGTAACATGGCGGCACATTAATCAGGTCAGGGTTTTTAGGATCAGAAACGGCAGCCGAATTTCTGGACTTGGGAAGACAGGAATCTGCACATTTGGGTCCCCATGAGGTAATCCTCCCTCTGACCCAGTCAAAGTCAGGGTTGTGAGTCTTAAGCCAGGGGTGCCCTAAAATTACCTGATGAGCCACAGAGTCAAAAACATGGAAACTTAGCTTTTCAGTGTGAGCATCAGGGAAGACTAGCTGAACTGATTGTGCACGGTGAGTTATCCTGCCTAGAGGGGTGCGAATTTTCTCAGCCCCAGTCTCCTGATGAGAGAAGAGTTCATAAAATTAGAGTCAGCACCAGAGTCAATGAACACGGATACCAGAAGTGAATTAGAGTCTGAAACAATGTTGACCTGAGGCTGGAATTGGGCAGGATTGCTAATAACGAAACTTCGACTCACCATGAGTTGTTTCTTAACCTGCGCTCCTCCTTTAACATGACAGGCACTTACTAAATATCCCAGCTGACCGCAGTAAAGACACTTTCTGTCCTGTTGTCGGCGGAGACGTTCCTCCACGGGGAGGTGAGTCTGACCCAGCTGCATTGGCTCCTCCGTCGGGTGATTTGTTGGAACCAGGCTGGCTGCCAGCGGACGGACTTGGTTCGGCCGATCCTGGGAGGCCCTCCTCAGCCTTCCGTGTGACGGCTGATGAGTCCGCAGTCGTCCCGTTCAATGAGCCTCTTGTCAATCCTGATGGCCAAGGCAATGAGCGAATCCAGATCCTCAGGAAGATCAATGGAAACCAGCTGGTCTTTAACAGCTTCAGAGAGTCCTTGAAAAAAAGCATCAGACAAAGCCACAGGGTTCCACTCGCTTTCAGAGGCGAGGGTGCGGAAGTCAATAGCGTAATCAGAAACCTTGCATTTACCTTGCCTCAATTTCAGCAATGACCTGGCGGCCTCCCTGCCCAGCGAGGTGTGCTGGAAGACCTGCTTGAGGGCTCGAGTGAATCTAGCGAGGGTTGAGCAGGCTATCAACCTGCGGCTCCACTCAGCGGTGGCCCACGCTTCCACTCACCCCGTGAGGTGGGAGATGATTAAAGCCACCTTGGACCGGTCCATGGGGAAAGCCGACGCTCGTAGTTCAAAATGCAGTTCACACTGGGTCAAAAAGGGTCTCACGTCACCCGATTCCCCCGAGAACTGCTCCGGATGGGAGAGCTGCAGGCAGGGTGAAATGGCGCTGGCAGGTGGCTGTGAGTCTGAGGATAAACCCAGAAGAGTGGCCCGGGGTAGCCGGCACTGCTGCCGGTGCTTCTCGTGGCAGATGAACGAGTAATTCGTTAATCCGTGAGCCCAATGATGTCATCATTGAGTACTGGCGAGCAGCCATTTCTCTCAGATTGGCACACAGGGACGTTAGCTGCTCTTGCTGTTGAGCCAGCTTGTGTCCCTGTGCCCGAAGTGCTTGACGAACCAGTTCTGAGTCTGCTGAGTCCATTCTGGCCAGTTCATTCGGTCATGAACTGTGGCACAGGAAAGGCAGGACCCAAATGCAACACTCAGACCAGGTAAAAGTAGCGAAACAAGGTTTATTACAGGCAGAGGTATCCAAAATGAGAGGCAAAAAATAAGGTTGATGACAAGACGAGACAAGACACAAAGGGGAAATATATGCAGGACTAATGGGGCGTGATTAGAAACAGGTGTGGGAGACACAATCACGGATCAGGTGCACACCGACGAGGAGGGGGCAGGGCAGACAGGAACCTGGAACAAATACAGAGGTGAGTGATCCCAAAATAAAACAGGAAGACAAGACATGAAACATGAGGGAGAAAATAAAATACTTAACAGACAGCAGATCATGACAGAGAGCGGGGCTTGTCCGAGGTGGGGAGGGCAGCGAGTGGCTGAGTCCAACAGCGAGGGGCTGGGCGGCAAGGCACTGGAGCTTGAGGGAAGGTAGACACACTGGTGAGGTGGGAAGACAATCTGGTGCCAGAGCAGAGTGAGGCAGGAGTATTTATGCAGCCAGGGAGGTGATAGGAGATGAGGCGCAGGTGAGGAAGTGTGCAAGGAGATCCAGCACCCGGAAGCCACGCCTAGCCTCTGCAACAAAAGAGGACACCCAGCAATACCAGCAGAAACACACAAAAACCAGTCCCAAAAAACACCCCAAACCACCAGGCACCACAATTAAATGCATCCAGTTCCATCTGCCCACTAAGAATGATTTTTGATTGATATGCTTTACCACACCTTTGATCTTCATAAGGGTGACTCCTTCAAGAATAATATGCATAGTATGTCAAATGAAATGTGCTTTTTCTATTGACCCCATGTTGTTTTTAAATTGTTCTTTACGAAATCTGTGCTGGCCCTCTCAATATCAAAAGAATGTCTCAGATGTCGCTCTACTGTTCTTTAGTTCAAAAATTCTCATCAAAGTTAGTTTGTATTTCATAAAATCACATCCACACCACACTGGGACAGCTCACTTACTTATGCAAAGGCTAGCAATCTAATTGCAGACAGCTTTGATGTATACTTAGGATCAATATTTCCTAAAGTGTAATAAATCATTAGCAGTTTGTTCTTTGTTGCATGTGATCCAAGTGGATCAACTTTATCGAATAAAAACTCCTCCTTAAACCTCTTAGATATGGAATTTATCATTGTGAATTATCCGGGAATCAGAAAACAACTCCTCAAGGCTCTTGAATAACGCAACATAATAAAATGAGTTTGTTTTAGACCTCTAAGACCTCTTGAATTTCTTCCCTTGCTTCTACATGCAGTCCGTGATATGACAGCCTCCTTAGGCTCAACATGGTTAAAAAAATGCTGAATGGCACTGTCCTGTAGATGTGTAAATGAGACTTTCAAGAAGGGGTCTTTAAAATCATCAAATACTGCCAGGACAACTGTTTGGAGAGTCTCCTTACTTCCTATGTGGGTGTCAAAAACCTCAACATGGAGTTTGATAGCTGCTCTCCACAGGTCAGTGATCACTCTCCTGACGTACATGATTAAATATGTTTGAGTTATGAATGCTTACCAAGTTAGCAATGTGGCATATAATGCTGATAGACAACCTAAGATCATCATTCATAGTAAACTAATCATGCATAACAGGAGAGTTACCACTTACCTGTGGAGAGCAGCTACCAGACACCAGGCAGCTGTTTGATGTTTGATCTCTCCTTGTGTTATAATTCATAATTGCAGACTGTGCAGATGTAACACTATGTGATCACATTAAATCATACCCTCAAATTTACACTTATGTGATTGGCTAAAACTGTGATTGGCTACATATAATTCCCTATTGGGGGGCAATATCATGGATCGATTATAAATCTGGATACAGCCGTGGGGGCGGGGCCTCGTTCATTCATGTGAGAGCCGCTCAGTGGGGAATGAAGCAGAGAAAGCTCTTTTTCTGGGTTTAGAAAAGTGTAAAATACCCAGAACTTCTGGCCCATAGAGCATGCGTAGTAGTGATTAATGACAGCCAAACGCAACTGAGTGTGGCCAAGTGTACCCGAGCACTCGTAGTAGCTTAGCTTATAAGCAACAGCTGCTAATCGACGGTATAATGAGAGCAGTGCTGTAGGTTTTAATATTTACGTAATAATCAGATAATGGTATATCTATCGCTCTATACACACACATACACACACATATGTACATACAACTGAACAGGGAGTCATGTCATAATCATGACGGGAGAAATGAAATTAACAGAATCAAAAAATTTTGTGCCCACAAAAATGTAATAAAAGGTGGTGCCTTATGACATTGCCCTGTGTATTATTAAACAGCTCATCTTTAAGTAAATACTACGTGCAGTACCGTTAAATAACTGTCACTAATGCTCCGTGCTGCTTACTGATAACCAATTGTTTGAATACAGACCGTAGACTGTATATACAGTTCCTGGTACAGACACGGTTACATGTCCATATTACAGGCTTTACAGACAACAGCGTATGGATGTGTTGTAAAATGGTAAAAATTATGAATTTGGATTCAAAAATATCCTTTTATACGGCCGGCATGAAGCCAATGTTTCATCAGGGACTCCAAGATTTACATGTGCGTGCCTGTGGTGGAGTCCCGTAGGTCTGATGCGCATTCATTTTATGTCTGGAGAAATACCTCTATATTATACTAATATACTATCTATAATTTAGGACTTAATGTTTTAAATAATGGTTATTTAAAAGTGCATTCTGAAAAGTCAATATGTCTAAAAAAATGATCTAGTGATTTAAGGACTCTTTCGCAGTGTTAAGTAAATGGGGAAAAGTCTTTCTGGGCCAGCGTGCATCATGTGACGATGTAATTCCACTTTCAGCCACTATGGCTGTGTTCGAAATCACCCCCTATCACGGATGTAGTGCACTATATAGTGCGTTCACCATTTTGTAGTGTTGTTCGAATTCTCCGCGATTAATTTCATCCACTATGTAGTGGACGAGAAAACACCCACAATGCACCGCAAAATTGAGTGAACAAGCAATGTACACTACTTTGTGCTCCGTATCCCACAATGCAATGCGGTCGTGTTTTGGAAGAGGAGAAGAAGGAGACGATGGCCGCCGCACCAACCGCCGCTTTTGTATATAAATGTAAGTAACATTACAATATACACATTTGATGCGTGTAATACTTTAGTGGCGTGGTTTTATGCCTTTTAAGGGTTGCGAATTGTCATAACGAGCGGATTTGTTGGTGGAGAAGCATCCGGTTTGTTATTTGTCTCTGCGAGCTAACGCTAACGCTAAGGCTAATGCTAGGGCTTGCCAGTAGTTGCAGCTCTAGCTAGGAGCAGACACCCGCACACCCGCTCACATCTGATCGTAGCGTTTTGTTCTCTTTTCCCAATTGGCGGTGTGTTAGAAAAATAAATGCTTTTCTGTTTCTTGTTCCAAGGGACTGATGAAGATGTTGAGAAGCTTATTAAGCTTCGTGTTAAGCACAACCAGCTGTTCTCCGGCCGAATGAAATGCGGCTCTGCATGGATGGGATATATTCTAGTGGTGCATATTCATCAATAAAAGAAATTTCAGAATTCATATTTGTCATTCCTGATTAAACATTACATTTGTATTTTTTAGTGTTTGAGGGTACAGAAATTAGGGCTGCTACAGGTATTTGTAGTTGAATAACCATGGCGCATCTGCTGACGCAACCACGTTCAGGAAATTACCGTGTAGTGTCCGAATTCTCCTCCCGTCGTTCCCTACATCGAGTATATGATGTAGTTCACTACTGGATAGGGAGTGAGTGAATGAGTGGATGATTTCGAACACAGCCTATGTGTACATTTTGCATCAGAACGCGACGCACTTCCTGGGGGTTTGGTCCAGGGTGGGAGGTGTCTGCCATAATCTTTCCTGGACTCTTCTTGGTCCTTAATGTATACAGTTCCTGAAGAGAAGGCAGATTGCAGCTGAAGGTCTTCTCTGCAGACTGGATGATGTGCTGCAGCCTGTCTTTGCTAAAAAATGTTTTTCTCCCTTTGTTTGTCAGGGTCAGCATCAGATAGCCCCACAGAGGCGGATCTGATTGGAAAGTACTTCCATGATGGCTACAGCTACGATGAAATTTTGGATTTCCTGGCAATGAATCATAATGTTAAAATGAGCCTTTGCTCTCTAAAGAGTAAATTAAAACGTCTCTCATTGTCAAGGCAAAAAAACTACTCTCCTCTTGCAACTGTACGTGCTGGCATACAAGAATAAATGAAGGGACCAGGCGGGCATTATGGCTACCGTTTAATGAGGCAGACACTGTGGCAGAAGTCGTCTCTAACAGTGAAAATTGATGATTTCATGTCTTTGAAGGGAGAACTTGATCCCTCAGGAGTTCAACTTCACACAGGATGGAGATTTGTAAGAAGAGTTTACAGCTCCCATGGACCAAACCATGTCTGGCATGTTGAGGGTTATGACAAATTAAAACCATTTGGTTTGGCCGTTAGTGGCTGTATAGATGGCTACTCGCGCAAAGTACTGTGGTTGTCATGTTGACCGGGCAACAATGACCCTGTGGTCATTGCTCAAAACTACCTGCATTGTGTCTCAGAATCTGGAACCATACCAATGTGGCTCCGCACACACTATAGCACTGAAAGTCAATTCAATTTCAATTCAATTTATAGAGCCCATTATCACAAAACATGGTTTGCCTCAGAAGGCTTTACAGTGTACGACATCCCTCTGCCCTTAGACCCTCACATCACCCAAATAAAAACTCCCGAAAAAGAACTCCTGTAATAGGGAAAAAAGTAAGAAACCTCAGGAAGAGCGGTAGAGGATGATGAGGGATCCCTCTTCCAGGACGGACAGACGTGCAATAGATGTCATAAATAACAAATGAAATACAATCATGGCAAAAAGGATAGAGTAAGAGAGAAGGGAGGAGAGGGGGAGAGAGGGGGAGAGAGGCACAGCAATAACAGAAACAGATGCATGTCACATTATAATAACGATAGGTGTGAAATTATTAATTGCACTCTATGACGATGTTGAGGGTGATGATAAGAGTCTCATGCATATATTGATAGGGAGGTGTCCAAAGGCAAGATCACAGCATCGGCACAACCAGGACCAGACCACGATCAGGGCGAGCAGGGGGTACAGTATCAGTACAGCCACAGCACGAGCACAACCAAAGGCAGGGTCACAGCATCAGCACAGCTATCACCATGGTCAGGCACAGCCAAGGTTACGGCCAGGATCCGGGAAAACTAGGAAACAAGGGAGCAGGAATGCTCCCGAGAGGCAACGGGATTAGCGTAGTGCAGTTCAACAGACCCAGGCTCCATAATCGCGAGCGCCAGGAAGCTAAATTCCTGAGGCTAAGCTAAGCTTACAAACAGCAATGCAGTAAACAGACATGCATGATTTTCCGATGGCGGCATTGAGAGAAGAAAAACGAGCTTAGCTGGCAAATGCATGTACTAATTTTTCAGCATCTGTGTGGGACAGGATATGTCTAATTTTTGTGTTGTTACGCAAGTGAAAGAAAGCTGTCCTTGAAGTTTGTTTTATATGGGAAGCAAAAGATAAATCTTAATCAAATAAAACTCTGAGGTTCCTTACAGTTGTGCTAGAGGCCGAGGTAATGCCATCTAACTTGACTGTGCGCATGTGCCAGCCGTGCATGCAGCCATTGTCGAGGACTACAAATATCTTGGTGTATACATTGACAATAAACTCGACTGGGCTAAGAACACTGACGCCCTCTCCATGAAGGGCCAGAGTTGCCTCTATTTTCTGTGGCGGCTGAGGTCCTTCAACATCTGCAGGACTATGCTCAGGATGTTCTATGAGTCTGTGGTTGCCAGTGCTATCTTGTATGCGGTGGTGTGCTGGGGCAGCAGGCTGAGGGTAGCAGACACCAACAGACTGAACAGACAGATCCGTAAAGCCAGTGATATTGTGGGAGTGAAGCTGGACTCTTTGATGGAAGTGTCTGAGAGGAGAATGCTGTCCAAGCTGCGTGTCATCTTGGACAATGTGTCCCACCCGCTCCACGATGGGCTGGTCAGCTACAGGAGTACATTCAGCACACGGCTGATAACACCAAAATGCACCACAGAGCACCACAGGAAATCATTTCTGTCTGTGGCCATCAGACTGTACAACTCCTCACTCTGAATGTCACTCTGAATGACACTCTGTGTCAATTAGTCTACTCTGGACTTTATAATGTGCAATAACTACTCTGATGTGCAATAATCCAGTGCAATAAGTACATCCATGAGTAATATTCTATATTCAAATGTTGTTAATCTGTTGTTTTATTTATCACATGGTAGTAACAAGAACAAATGTACATTTATATTATACTTTAGTGTTTAGATATATTTATTTTTTATTAGTACTTATGTTTAAATTTTATTGATATATTCCACACTTTTCTACTTCTTAAAGACTTTAGAATGGGAGCATCTATAACTAAAGACAATGTCCCCTTCAGGGATCAATAAAGTATTTCTGATTCTGATTCTGATTCTGATCTAGAGAAATTATATTGTTGGAAAAGGAGCTTCTGAGGTGTTTGGGGCCAAGAACAATAACTTCAGTTTTGTCTGAATTCAGCATCAAGAAATTGCGGCTCATCCAGGCTTTTACATCCTTAAGACATGTTTGAAGTCTAGATAGCTGATCAGTTTCATCTGGTTTCATAGATAGATAAAATTGCGTATCGTCAGCATAACAATGGAAATTTATAGTGTTTTTTTCTAATTATGCTGCCTAGAGAAAGCATATATACAGTAAAAAGGATTGGTCCAAGCACAGAACCCTGTGGCACTCCAAAGCAGACCTTAGTATGTGCGGAGGGTTGATCACTGATGTGAACAAATTGGGAACGACTTGATAAGTATGACTTAAACCAGGCTAGTGCCATTCCTTTCAGGCCAATTAAGTTTTCTAGTCTGTACAGTAAGAGTTGATGGTCAATGGTGTCAAATGCGGCACTGAGATCTAATAGGATTAAAACAGAGACCAGACCTGTGTCAGAAGCGATAAGTAAGTCGTTATTAATTTTTGCAAGTGCCGTCTCTGTACTATGATGAACTCTGAAGCCTGACTGAAAGTCTGCGAATAAACTATTATCTTGGAGAAAGGCACAGAGTTGATGAGCAACCACTCTCTCAAGGATTTTAGAAATAAAGGGGAGATTAGATATCGGTCTATAGTTAGCCAAAATCTCAGGATCGAGAGTGGGCTTCTTTAGAAGAGGTTTAATGACAGCTATTTTAAAGGACTGTGGTACATAGCCGCATTGATTATATCTAATAAAAAGTCGTCTAATAAGGGCAAAACTTCCTCAAGGAGCTTAGTTGGGATGGGGTCTAGCAGGCATGTTGATGGCTTAGATGCAGAAATCAAAGTGTAGAGTCGATGAGGGTCAATGGGGGAGAAACGGTCCAAATAAATTTCAGGCCTTGCTGCCATATCCAGGCTATCTGTGTCCGGGGTCAGGTAAGGGCAAGAGGTGATGGATTTTATCTCGAATAGTTATAATTTTATCATTAAAGAAAGTCATAAAATCGTCACTGCTTAGGGCCGAAGGAATACAAGGCTCTATGGAGCTGTGACTCTGAGTCAACCTGGCTACAGTGTTGAAAAGAAACCTGGGATTGTTTTTGTTTTCCTCAATCAATGGTGAGTAATAGTTTGCCCTGGCATGGCGGAGGGCCTTCTTATACACTTTAAGACTATCCAGCCAGACTAAACGGGACTCTTCCAAGTTGGTTAAACGCCAATGTCTTTCAAATTTTCGCAATGTTTGTTTCAATTTGCGGATCTGGAGGTTAAACCATGGAGCTTATTTTCTTTGTTTCATTATTTTCTTCTTGAAGGGTGCAACAGAGTTGAGAGCTGATTGCAGTGAGCCAGTAGCATTACCGATGAGACAGTCAATTTGAGAATGACTTAAGTTAGTAAGAGTATTCTCAGTCGCTGTAAGACATGGTAATGATGTCAATGCAGAAGGAATCAGTTTCTTAAATTTAGCCACTGCTGAATCATGGTGTGGACTGACAGAGCAGGAATCTCAGGAAAGACTAATAAATCTTCAATATCAATGCCGTATGCAAGGACTAGATCGAAGGTGTGATTGTAGTGGTGGGTGGATTTCTGTACACACTGACTGAAGCCAATTGAATCCAAAAGCGTGAAGAAAGCAGAACTAAGGCTGTCACTGTTAATATCCATGTGAATGTTAAAATCCCTTATGTTAATAATTTTGTCTGATTTAAGCACTAAACTTGCTCAGAGAATTCAGATAGAAATTCAGAGTATGGGCCGGGGGCGTGGTACACTATAACAAATAGAATTGGCTGTAGAGTTTTCTAGGATGGGTGAGAAAGACTCAGAAAAAAGCTTTCAAATGAACTATAGTTTAGCTTAGCCTTAGTGTGAATTGCTAAGCTTGAATCAAAAATAGCAGCAACTCCCCCTCCTCGGCCAGTGTCCCGCGCAACGTGACTAATTATATGACCTGGAAGAGTGGATTCATTCAGACAAACATACTCATCAGGACAAAGCCAGGTCTCAGTGAGGCATAATAAATCAATATGATTATCCAATATTAAATCAGTGACTAAATGAGCCTTGGTTGATAGGGATCTAACGTTCAAGAGTCCGCATTTAATTCTCCTGTTATGATGCTGTTTGACTGGAGATGAATTAATTTTTATGAGATTTTCTTGTACAACTCCCCTTTTGTTTTTTTTCAGCTTTAAACAAATGAAGTAGTCGGGGGACGGACACCGTTTTTATAACATTTACATTATGTGAAAACAGCACAATGGCGGCAATCCACTGTGCCTTTAGTTCATCACACTGTGATGATTTTGCTAGGGCTGCCAGTTATATGTATGGCTATTCAAAGGCAAACCAGCGTATCGAAAGTTGGTGGTCATACTTCTGAAAACACAGGTGTGGCTCACAACATTAATTATCATTTTTAATGTGTCTAAAATGTGCATTTACGGTGGTACATGTAGTGTGGTCGCTAATGCTGGAGCATTTTACTAGCAAGGACCACATCTCAACAAGAAGATCATTTTGACAATTTATTGACATTAATGTTTTTGGTATAAACACTGATGATGAATTACTGTGAGACGGTTGAATGTGGTGTGCGGAAGCTTCGGTGGAGAATCCGCCGTGGCTCCTGGGCATGACAGCCCCCCAAAAGCATGCATTATTTGAGAGAGGAAAGAGCCGATTTGAGATCTCTTGGGTCAGAACGGATGTAACGGTGATAAGCTTTAGAGGACCATTGGCCCATGATCTGAATCAAGTTTTCTGGTATGCCGCTGCAGAAGGCCGAGGTGGTGGCTCCAATTCTGAAGGAGTGTACGGAGTAATGTGTGGGAGAGATGCCAGACAAAGACAGAACTTGACGGAAGTGTTAGTGGAACCAGAAGTGGGTAACCACCTGGCCGGATTCGGATGCCAACAGAGGGTCATCCTGGGATGTGCTTCGTGATGTCCGGAAATGTAGGTAGTCAGAGAGAATTAGAATGGGGTTTAGAACTGATTGAATGTTGAACTAGAAGACAGTAGTGGGTTTGCCAGATTGGTTGGTTTTGGTTCTTTTAGAATAATAAACTATGGTGTTGTTGGAAAAAAAGGAAATGTCCGAAAGGGCAGGCATGCCAACGTGGATCATATCGAAGGGTCGTAGCAGTGAATTCTGAGCATCTGAGAAAACCGAAGAAGGTGAGAATGAACATTGCTTCTAGAGTTTGGTTGACGTGAGGTATGAAGGAAAAGTTATGTTATGCCTGTTGTGAAAGTGGTGAAAAGAATTCCAAGCAGACCAATATGAAGAGAGACTTTCAGGAGAAGGGCTATTGATAACGGAGTTCTAGGGATTCCAAGATCAGAGGCATTAAAGCTGGATTTAGATGTTGAAAGTCAAGGCTGAATATGGAGGAACCGGAGTCGGGTGTGCGTATGCATAAGGGGCCAAGCTTCTGAACTTCTGAAAAGAAAAACGAGACAATGAGTCAGCTATAGCGCTGAAGTGGCCTGGAACATGAGCTGCAAGGAGGATGTACTGGTGTGTGAAAGAGTGCCAGGTTAGCCAACGCAAGAACAGCATTATAGATGGAGAGTTGGAGCGACCATTATTTACGATATCAACTACTGCGAGATTGTCTGAGTAGATGAGGATGGATTTGTGGCTCCATTCATAGCCCCAAGAGATGGTGGCGACAATGATGGGGTAGATCTCAAAGAGAACAGATGAAGTGACCTGACATTCTCTTTCCAGCTCCGGGGGCCATTTGCCTATGAACCATCTTCTGTCATAAAAACCCCAAAACCGGCAGATGGAGCAGCGTCAGTGAACAGGTTGATGTCCCGAGGATGAGTTAGTTGGTGTCATCCTGAGATCCTGCCCCCTGTAGCCGGTGCAGACCGACATAGCATAGCCTCTGCTAACCGTCCCCCAGCAACCCCCGTGCAGCCGGGAGGCTGGGTGACTGTCCGAGCGAAGCATAGTAAGCCGAAGCCCACAGTACACCGCCCGCCCCCCCTTCACGTTTCAAATAAGTGCTCCCCACTCAGCGACACACCGGCTGAGTACACATCCCTGGTCATTGGTAGCTCTATTTTGCAACACGTGAAGTTAGTGACACCAGCGGCCATAGTCAAATGTATCCCTGGGGCCAGAGCGGGCGACGTAGAGTCAAATTTGAAGCTGCTGGCTAAGGCTAAATGTAAATACAGTAAGATTGTTATTCACATCGGTGGCAATGACACCCGGTTACGCCAATCGGAGGTAACATAGACATAGAGCTAAACTATAGTTTATTTGAGAGCCTTTTCCTTAGTCTTTCTCACCCATCCTGGAAAACTCTACAGCCAATTCTATTTGTTATAGTTTACCACGCCCCCCAGCCCATACTCTGAATATCTATTTGAATTCTCTGAGCTTATATCAAGTTTAGTGCTTAAATCAGACAAAATTATTAACATAAGGGATTTTAACATTCACATGGATATTAATAGTGATAGCCTTAGTTCTGCTTTCTTCACGCTTTTGGATTCAATTGGCTTCAGTCAGTGTGTACAGAAACCCACCCACCACTACAATCACACCCTCGATCTAGTCCTTGCATACGGCATTGATATTGAAGATTTATTAGTCTTTCCTGAGATTCCTGCTCTGTCAGACCATTATTTAATATCTTTCAATTTTTTATTACTCAACTACAAGCCTCTCAGTAAGAGTTACTATTCTAGATGTCTATCTGATTCAGCAGTGGCTAAATTTAGGAAACTGATTCTTTCTGCATTGATATCATTACCATGTCTTACAGCGACTGAGAATACTCCTACTAAATTAAGTCATTCTCAAATTGATTGTCTCGTCGATAATGCTACTGGCTCACTGCGATCAGCTCTTGACACTGTTGCACCCTTCAAGAAGAAAATAATGAAACAAAGAAAATTAGCTCCATGGTTTAACCTCCAGATCCGCAAATTGAAACAAACATTGCGAAAATTTGAAAGACACTGGTGTTTAACGAACTTGGAAGTGTCCCGTTTCTGGCTGGATAGTCTTAAAGTGAATAAGAAGGCCCTCCGCAATGCCAGGGCAAACTATCACTCATCATTAATTGAAGAAAAAAAAAAACAATCCCAGGTTTCTTTTCAACACTGTAGCCAGGCTGACTCAGAGTCACAGCTCCATAGAACCTTATATTCCTTCGGCCCTAAGCATTGACGATTTATGACTTTCTTTAATGATAAAATTATAACTATTCGAGATTAAAATCCATCACCTCTTGCTCATCAATTGGGATGTTGACCTTTTAAGGCAGTTACTACCTCAATTTTCAAACTTGTTCTGTGAGAGTGAGGCTCACATTTCATTACATATCAGCCATGTTCTTCAGTCTGATATAGTTTTCCACACAGGACTCCCAGGTCAATGGCTGCATCAGGCCACTCTGTCTCTGTAGGTCCTCAAGGTGTGCCTGGATATGGTCATCTCCACATGGACTGTAGGATAACTCAACCGTAAACTGGTCCAATTCCTCCTGTGAGACTGGGAACCCCACAGTTCGATCCACCAAACCTAGGAGTAAAATGTGCACATCAGTTCTAATTTACATTTACATGTGTTTTCAGCCAACTGGCATGTTGTAATTCTAGGCATGTGGACAGCAAATATATATTGTGGTTGTAATCGAAAATTTGTTTTGCAATTTTTGTAACAAGTGCGTAAATATAAAATTTTATGTTACATTTAAGATTATTAGAGATTATAGTAATGGCTGAGATGAGGTGAATATTATATGACAGAATCTTTGAAAGCTACTCAACAGACTCAACAACTGAGGAGTGCTATTACAGACTCGTCATGAGGAAGGCAACCGACACGCCGACTTCCTCCTCAAAGAGAAGCCGCTCGGAGAAGTCTCCAAGTGCCACCTCGTCGCCCGAAAGAGACTACAGAGACATCCTAGACTCGATAGATAGAAAGCTAAGCAGCTTTGACGCCCGCCTGGCTCTGGTGGAAGTCCTCCACAGAGAGTTTCAGGCACTACATGAGTCTCTGGAATTTAGCCAGCAACAGGTGGCCTCGCTAGCAGCTGAGAACGAGACCCTGAGGAGCTCAGTCAAATCGTTCACCGAGGGTATGACGAAGCTCTCCGAGGATAACAAACGGATGAAGGAGTCCATCCTCAACATTCAAGCGCGCAGCATGCGAGACAACCTGGTTTTCTCCGGGATCCCAGAGCGGGCAGAGGAAGAATCCCAAAGCGTCCATCAAGGAGTTTCTCCAGAAACAACTGAAACTCCCAACGGACACTGTGAAGAACATCACCTTCCATCGGATCCACCGCCTTGGAGGGAAGAGACCAGACGGCCGGCGCCCGAGACCCATTGTTGCGAAGTTTGAACACTTCAAGCAAAAGGAGCTGGTGAAGAGCCGAGGCAGGGAGCTGAGAGGAACGGACTTCAGCGTGAACGATCAATTCCCCAAGGAAATCCTGGAGCCGCAGCAGATGCCTGTTCCCAATCAGAAAAAAATTTATCGACGGAGGATCCCGGGCTATCATCACTGTGGACAAACTCTACGTTAATGGACAGCTGTTCCGTGATCCAGAAGTCACTCCTTGGCTGTTACTGTTTTCCTTCCAGACTGTTGATCTGTATATTTGTGTTACCTGTTCTGTTTGTTTTGTTTCCTGTTGTTGTTGTTGTAATGTGTCACCACTTATGCTTAAATCCATCGTGTTTCAATGATGCTCAGTCCGACTACATATTTTACAAAGATACACTACATACAAAGATACACAACATACACACGCACACATACAAGAAAACAAATATACAACAACTTGTTTATGCAGGTTCCTCAGGAAGGCAGCTGCACACATCTAACACACACACACACACACACACACACACACACACAGGCACGCACACACACACATACACACGCACACCTCCACTTATTTAAATTACAATTTACACTCAATAAGTTAGTTTAGATATGAACACGTTACGGTTAGTCACTTGGAATGTGCGTGGAATTGGATCGCATGAAAAAAGACTCAAAATTTTTGAACACCTTAATAACCTTCAGGCAGACATTGTTCTACTGCAGGAGACTCACATATCCAAAGTAGGACATCATAAACTTAGTTCATCACAGTTTCCTCACACATACTTAGCGAGCTATAATACCAAACAAAGAGGCGTAGCTATTTTAATTAGTAAAAAAATAAATTTCACTTGCAATAACACTACCACAGACCCAGAAGGACAATTTATAATAATCAATATATCGACACATAATACAGAGTTATGCATTGCCAATATATATGGTCCAAATGTTGACAACCCCTTCTTCTTCCACAGCTTTTTCACTGCACTTTCAGCACACTCAGACACAACACTTATAGTGGGAGGGGACTTCAACTTGGTACTCAATCCAGAATTAGACAGACTTAGCAGAGCAGGTAGTTATTGCCACTGGCAATCAAGTGATATAATAAAACAATACATGAGTGATTGTGGTCTCTGCGATGCTTGGCGCTGTTGTCACCCCACACTCAAATACACCTTCTTCTCACCAGTCCACCACTCTTATTCCCGTTTAGACTACTTTTTAACAAGTAACTCAATTATGATGGACATCTCTGACACACAGATTCACCCTATCACCATCAGCGACCACGCTCCAGTCACTCTCTGACAATCACTAAGAAAACAGTCACACCACCATCTAGACATTGGAAATTTAATACATCATTGCTTAAGGACCCAGACTTTATTAAATTGTTTAAAAAAGAAACAAATGACCTGCCTGACATCTCCCCCTGTGTTCTTTGGGAGGCGGCAAAAGCAGTCATGCGAGGTAAAATAATTTCTTACTCCGCATACAAGAAAAAAAAGGAGAAAGCTCTTGAAATAGAATTAGAACAGCAAATTAAAGCTTTGGAGACAGTGAATTGAGAAAATTAAAACTGAAACTAAATGAATTACTTGACAGAAAAACACAATTTCAGCTACAGAGATTGCTCCTGGAGAACTTTGAACACAGCAACAAATCCAGTAGACTCTTAGCAAACCAACTAAAACAGAATAAAGAAAAAGTAACAATTTCCTCAATGAAGAACTCTGCTGGGAAAACAACCCGTGTCCCAGAAGAAATAAATAACACATTTAGGGATTTTTACAAAACTTGTATTCATCACAAATGAATCCGTCAAACTCTAGCATAGATGCTTTTTTAAGCGCAGTTGAACTACCACAATTAAATAATGAACAGATCATGGCTTTGGAGTCACCTATTTCAATAGAGGAACTTCATGAAGCCCTCCAACATATGCCGAACAAGAAAGCCCCAGGACACGATGGTTTTCCGGCAGAATTCTACAAAGAATTCTGGCCAATGCTCGCACCAATTTTCAACAGAATGGTTGCCGAAATTAAGGAAACTTCCATACTCCCTCCTAACATGAACCGTGCAAACATTAGCATCCTCCTTAAACCAGATAAAGACCCATTACTCCCATCTAGCTATCGTCCAATATCACTTATAAATGCAGCTTTAAAAATCATTTGCCAAGCGCTGGCTAGAAGAATTGAAAACATAACACCTCACATAATACATCCTGACCAAACGGGGTTTATCAAGGGCAGACACTCTACAAATAACACACGCAGACTAATCAATTTGATAGACTACTGTAATATTCACAATAAGGAAGCCATAATAGTCTCATTAGATGCTGAAAAGGCTTTTGACCGGGTGAATTGGAAATTTCTCTTCGCTGCATTACAAAAATTTGGGTTCGGAGACAACTTTCTATTCTGGATCAAAATATTATACAGTTCACCCAGAGCTTGTGTCAGAACAAATGATCAAACTTCTCCAAGCTTCGATCTCCAAAGGGGCACCAGGCAGGGTTGCCCACTCTCTCCATCCCTTTTTGCCATATTTATCGAACCACTCGCAGCTGCAATTCGGCAAAATAATAATATCACAGGGATTCGAACAGCAAATGTGAACCATAAGATAAGCCTTTATGCTGATGATGTACTACTTTTCCTTCAGAATGCACAAGCCTCTCTCTCTGAGACAACAGCACTTATAGACAAATTTTCCTCTATTTCAGACTATTCTATTAATTGGAACAAATCGACAGTCCTACCTATAAACTCTAACTTCAAGAGCAGGTCAACCGCCCCACTACAATCAGGAAACATTAGATACTTAGGTATCAACCTTTCCCGCCAGGCTGTCTGACCTGACACGGCTAAATCACATTCCCCTACTTAAAACAATAGAGGATGATCTCACTCATAATTACTACCTTGCCAATAGACTACAATATATCTTAAAATGGATTACAAAAAGTCCACTAGATCAAGCATGGTTAGATATTGAACAGACATTTTGTAAAGAAACCCAAATCGCTGACCTGCCATTTATCAGTCCCATTATCAAAGGACATCGCTGCTTTAAGAGCATTAATATTAGCACTTCTCTGACAGCCTGGTGGGAATTTCTTAAAATAAACAGGTCTTCACCATGCCATACAGACATACGCCCATCTGGAACAATCCTGATATCCTGCGAAATAAAAAAACAATAAACTTCACAACATGGTGCGATAAAGGGATAAGACATCTGGAGCATATCCTCCAAGGCAGTAACTTCATTCCATTTAATGAGCTGGTAGCACTATATGGAATTAACAAGAATAAATGGGCCTTACACACAGAAACGTCTGTTTGAACTGCACGGGTGGCCCATTAGATACGTATATGCATGCTGTTTGGCTTTGTACACTGGTCAACATATTTTGGCAAAAGATTTGTGAAGACCTATCGACATGTCTAGGACACCCCATCCCTGCCTCCCCCTCACTTTGTTTGCTAGGTGATCACACTAACATCAATATGGACACTAAAAAATCCTACATGCTCCTTGCAGCTCTAAGCATTGCCAAGAAAACTATCCTCATGAATTGGAAATCCAAAAAGAATCTAAGTATAACTCAATATAAAAATCTTCTATTAGATCACATCTCCATGGAGAAAATGTCTGCCTGTACAAAAAATCTACTCACAGAATTTGAACATATCTGGACCCCAATAATTAACTTCATTACATAGTGTCGGTGGGGGTCGGGGCTTCGCCGCCCTGACTTCTGGGCTGGTGGCGGTGGATTCCGGTTGCCGCGGGTACCCAGTGGCTCGCTGGGCCGATTGATCCGTGGCCACTGTCACTGGGTGGCTGCGGGGGGGGTGTCGGGGGGTGCGGGGCCTCTGCCTCCTCGGTGAGGGGGGGTGCTCTGGGGGGTTGGGGGATTGGTGGCCCTTGGGCCCCGCCTGGGCTGCCTCGCTGGTGCGGGTGGGTCTGTGGCATTGGGGCCTGGTGGCCTGGGGCCCGTGCTCTCCCCCGGCGGGGGGCCGTGCGCATGCGGGGGGGGCCATGCCTGCCCGGCCCGGCCCTGGGGGGACGGCGTGCCCCCGGGTTCTCCGAGGGATGGGGGTGGGAGTGGGGGGGCATGTTGGGTGTCTGGGGGTGGGGGGCCCCCTGCTTGGTCGGGCTGGCTGCCCGGGCGTGGGTGGGTCCATGTTGTCCCGGCTCCGGGCCCCTGGCTGGGGGCTTGCCGTGCACTGGGGGTCGGTGTCCTCCTGGCCTGCTCCCACATGGGTGGTGGGCCTCCGTCTCGGGTCCTCTGGTGGCTCCCTTGGGTGTTCAGGTGTGGCCCCTGGGCTGGTAGGCCTGACTCCCTGTTGGCCAGGTGGGGACAGTGATGGGGGTAAGTTTCAGGGCCAGTCAGGAGGCTGGCCACATGGGGACAGCCCACACTTTACCTCCTTGTCGACCCCCTATCCCATTACATCCCACCTCATAAGACACTAGGGCCTTGAGGGGCGGGGCCAGTGGGGCCAGTGGGTGGGGGGTGGGGCTGCATTATGGCGGCCTGGCCCTCCTCCCTGCTCTGGTCATTGCACCGCCTGTGGAGGGTTTGGCTTCTGGCTGGGCTGGGGGCCTGCTCTCCCCAGTCTCCCTGGGGTTTCGCCCCTGACTGGGGTGGGGGTGGGGGGCCGCTGTGGCCCCCCGCCGTCTTCCCCACGGGGTATATGGGTTGGCCTGGGGGCGGTAGGCTGGGTCGTCATGGTGGGCCATGGCCTGCCCCGTTGGGGCCGGGGGTTGGGGGGGCTCTGGCCTCTCTGGTGCGTGGCGGGCTCCCCGCCGGGGGTCGGGGCGGGTCTCGGATTGGTGGAGCCCTGTGGCTGTGGGCTCAGGTCGTGCGGGGTTGGTGGCCTTGGACTGGGCCGGGGGGCCCTGTCCCTTGTCTCTCTGTGGGCTTCCCCCCGGCCGGGGGGGTGTTGCCTCTGTGTTCCCTTGCTTGTTCCCCCTTGGGTGGGGCGCGTGGCTGTCTCTGGGGCACATGGTGTTGGGTCTGTCGTGTTTTGGGGGGCTGTTGGGTGCTCTGGTGGCTTGGGTCTTGGCCTGCTTGCCCCTGGGAGTTTGGGGGGTGTTGTTACGCCCCCCCCCCCCCCCGTCAACTACAAACCACATCCAATGACAAACCCTCACACACATACACACACACACAGCACACAACTGTTATACAATCACACACGTACAACAGTTACAAATATGGAGGTTATCCATGTCAAGGTTATGTTGGGTAAGTATTTATGCAGTCTGTTTTTTTTTGTTTTTGTTTTTTTTTTTTTTTTTCTTGAGGGGGTTCTTTTGTTTGTTTGTTTGGTTTTTAAAAATTATTAATTATTTACTTCATTTACTTACTATTTACTTTATTCTATTTTATTTATTTATTTATTTATTTTTCATTTTTTTTCTCTCTAATTACTTATTTATTTTTTTTTCTTTTCCTCTTTTTTTTTTTTTTTTACTCATTTCCTGCCTACTCCCACCGTTAATACTGTTGTAAATACTTGCAGCTGTCATTATTGTAATTAGCATTGTTGTCATCGTTTTCATTGTCGTTGTTGTTGTTATTGTTGCTGTTGTTTTTGTTGTCTCTTGTGTCTTCCCCTCCCCTCTGTGTCCCCCAACCTCTCTCTTTTCGCTCTTCCTATCCACTCTAACGTTGTGCTGTCCGGTAGCCTTGCCAATAAATCTCAGTACGGACTGCAACAGGAGGAAGTATGTCAGACTCCTCCTTTGCAAAGCAAATCTGTTATGGCACCTCAAGGCATCCAGACCTCTCATACTGCATGCCTAAGCTGCCGAACAGGACAGGTTTAAAAAAAAAAAAAAGAAAAAAAAAAAAGAAAGCTACTCAACAGGCAAGAATTTAAAAGCATTTTTACAAGTACATTTGATAAAAATGTAAAAACAAAAAAAAAAAAAGAAATTAATAGAAACAAAGCTGTAGGGCAGGTTGTACATGACTTTTGGTTTGCCAGATGGATGAGACTGTTTTACAGGTCTGATGGTATGCATGTTCCATTTTTCCCTGTATTCATCAAGGAGTAGCACACCCATGAACACAAACCGCACTAGGCATGCGTGCTCATGGCTGTCACTGATGAGATGTCTCTCCCTCAGGTCATTCATTAGGTCCATCCAGAATTGAGACCTGAACACAGACTCAGATTAGAGCTGTAGATGCTTAAGGTGATGCACTTCCATGTAATGGGATTCAAAATCAACATTACGATGATTGTCATTCAACAACTGTAAGCTTGCAGCACCACAAAAAAATATCCAGAATAAAATGGGGTCAATGTGTGCTTTAACTGCTGATTCTGATGAAATCATTCTGGAGGAAATACGTGACGCTATCCAGCAGAATTTCAGGAGCAACTGCACCTCTTCCGACTTAAATATCCTCCAAACCCGCTCCTCCTCTTTCGTTCTTGCATTCTGCACGAGCACGTACCAACATGCCTCCGAGCTTCTCCTCTCTCTTGTTGACTGCGATTTGCCTACCCACCTGTTCCGCAGTATGGACTCCATCTCCTTGTCCCTCTCTGATGAGGATCTGTTTGGTCAAGGCGAGGCCAACCACCATTTACGCTTCTGTTGGGCCACGCTGGCATACGCAAGAACCGACGCCGAAAACTTCTCTGTCCCCTCAGTGCCGGAGACGCCGACCTCCGCCGTGCAACTGCTGCCCAGCAAGTGAGCAACTCCAGCGTGTTGCCACTCGGCTACAGTGGCAGTTCAGCCAGTGACTCCTCTGCTCCCAGTATACCTCCCATGATGAGAAAATGAGGATGCGGTCGCCCGAGGGCAGCCCTGCACCGCTGTGGTTCTCCCACTCCGTAGCCGTGGGGGACGGCGGCGGCCTGTCGCCGTTCTCCCGACTCCACCAGCTCCACGGCACGGAGCATTTCACAGAACTGACAATAAAGCCAAACTTTTCAACTCTCTGACGTCAGCATGCCGTGACCGCTCTGTAAACATTGGTGCTCTTCCGGGTGGTGTCATTACGGTGGCCCCCGTTGTCATGGATCTATTATAAATCTGGATACAGCTGTGGGGGCGGGGCCTCGTTCATTCATGTGAGAGCTGCTCAGTGGCGCATGAAGCAGAGAAAACTCTTTTTCTGGGTTTGGAAAATTGTAAAATACCCAGATCTACTAGCCCATAGAGCATGCGTAGTAGTGATTAACGACAGCCGAACGCGGCCGAGTGTGGCTTAGTGTACCCGAGCACTGACTCTGACTTGCTGGCTTGCTCACTCAGATGACCCGAGTGCTCGAAGCAAACAGTGCTGGTGCAGGAGCATTCCTCTCGTAGTAGCTTAGCTTATTGGCAACAGCTGCCAATCGATGGTATAAAGACAGCGTTGCTGTCGGTTTTAATATTTATGTGATAATCAGATAATGGTATATCTATCTCTCTCTACATACACACAAATATACATACAATTTATCGGGGAATCATATCGTAATCACGACTGGAGAAATTAAGTAAACAGAATCAAAAGGTGTTGTGCCGACAAAAAGGTAATTAAAGGTGGTGCCTTGTAACATTGCCCCATGTATTGTTACACAGCTCAACTTTAAGTAAATAATGTGTTCAGCACCGTTTAATAACTGTCACTAGTGCTCCGCGCTGCTTCCTGATAACCGGTTGTTCGAATAGAGACCGTAGACTGTATATACGGTCTCTGATACAGACACGATAAGACGTCTGTAGGCTTTACAGTCAACAGTGTACGGATGTGTTGTAAAATGGTCAAAATGTTAGGTTGTGCGGGGTATAAGCAATGTTGGCAGCACCCTCCCACTCCAACCAGCTTGCCTCACCTGGGGACCTTGTCACCAGGATGCCTGTGCCCTCGACTGTTCTCCCACCTCAATTTGAGCAGCTCGCTCGTGTTGGTTCATCTGGCACCGGGATGCTGGCGCCACTTACTGCTCAACTCTGGCATCGACAGCAGCTCACTTTCCTTGTATTTTATAGGTGTCGTGTATAGGTGTCAACAAATGAGCTCAGTAGCACCCCCTCAATGCCAGCCCCGGCAAACCATTTCATGTAGAAGGATGAAGATTCAGAGGTACATAGAACATGTCAGGATGGACAAAAAAGCCTCTTGGAGCCATACTCTAAACCCAACAGGAGTCAGCCATTTTGAATTGAAATGTCATTTTTTGTGATTTCATGGTGATGGAATTTAAAACAATAGTCCTACAGATTTCAACGGATTGACTTCAAAATTTGGAAATCCCACCTTCAGATGTGGGTGACCCTAGTTTGTGACCAGTTTTTGTTTTTGTGTAACGGTGTGGAAGGTATAGAGCCAAGAATTTTGGTGTTTCGCCACTAAATAGGAAGTAGTTTTTAAAACTATTGTACATGATCCAAAATGCCCCAAATTTCACATGCTGGATAAGAGTCCCGCCCTGAACACATCTCTATGACAATTTTCATCGATAATGAGAGTGCCCCTGAACGCATCTCTATGACAATTTTCATCGATACTGAGAGTGCCACTAAGCAGCCCCCGTGGACCGTTTACCGTAAAGCTACAAAACTTGAGAATCATGTTCAAAAGCCCAAGACCTACAAAAAAGCCTCTTGGAACAATGCCCTAAACCCAACAGGAAGCGCGCAATTTTAATTTTAATTTTTACATTTTTTTGTAATTTTAGTGTCTCTTTGGTTAAACACTTGTCCTACAGATTTCATCTGATCAACTTCAATTCTGGACACCAGTATTTCCTAAAGTTGGTGATGTTAAATTGCTCGCTGTTTTTGATTTCATTAAAACGCTGTTGACATTCTGCCGTGTTCTGCCGCTTTCTTCACCATGAAACAGGAAGTTGTGTTTGAGGGGCTAAAGATGCTTAAAAGCTCACGAAATATGGCATACACACACTGTAAAACCTGATAAGTTAATATAACTCAAAAGAATTGTTGAAACTGATTACATAGAAAATTTTGATTAATATAAACTTTATTTTTTAAGTTTAAGAAGAATACTTGTTTAAGTATATCATACTAGTCATTTTAAGTGACACTAACTTAATTTTGCAAGTTAAAGAAACTCTTATGCATAAGTACATTCGCTCATTCTTTTCTTGTTGACAGTACAAACAAAAACAAGTAGTGGTAACTTAATGATTCTATTAAATGCACAAAAAAATCTTTAACTTACCTGTACATAATTATTTACTTAACTTTAACTTGAAATTTTCAAGTCAAATAAAGTTGTACATACTTCATTAAACTTAAAATATTTTCTTTGATATAACTTAAAGTAAGATGTTCAGTACTTTTTTTTTTTTTTAAACTGATTACATAAATTTTTGAAGTAGCTATAGCTCAAAATCTCACTATACTATATCACTATATCACTGATGAGGTATACAATATGAAATAAAACCAATCTGTAGCATATACAGATGCTACCTATGGCATAAGCAACTTTTCACGGTGTGTTGTCATACACGGTGACCACGATGGCATGGTTAAGGCAATGCATCACTCTGATACTAAACATAGTAAAACAAAATATTGCCACAAATCCCTCTGATCACTGATTTATCACAGTCGCATAAAAGCGTTAAAAGCAGACAAATGAAAGCATGAACACAGTATACATGGTGTGGCATAATATGGTTTACAACTCTCAAAGTATGTATTTAACTTACCAACGCCACTTAATTCCACAAATGCTGACATCAAAAATACAAGTGACAGTATTTAAAACACTGTGTAAGGCCCTAAACAAATGGCCTGAGGACATTTTTTAAACCATCAGTTGTTGCAATATATACTGCAATATGCTTATTTTACAGAGGAATCAATGATGGAACTGTTTATGGTCTGGTTGGTTAATTCAACAAATCAAATTCCTTACAAATTCAACACACTGATGGCAGATGAAATTGTGTTAAAATCCAATATTGCCAGAAACATTTCTGCTCATCGATTTACACCATACCCCATAAAGACCTATAACATCTACATATAGCAAAAAAAAAAAAAAAAAAAAACACGGAAAAATGTTTTGCATACCGTTTGAGACATATTTAGTAACCACTCCCTCCAATTTGGTGTGAACAGTTAAGTACATTCAGACTAACAAGAAGAACAATATGTTTCTCAGATGATTATGAGAAAAAAAGATTTCTCTGGTATGCTCAAAATGACAGAGTCTCTATGAATATGAATTGTCTCTCAAGTGGAGGAGCAACTTTGTCAACTTTGCTTGCTCAAAAATTAGATTACTCCACTGCAAAAAGGTCGTTCCTAAGGCTCAGCACCCTGGGCCTCAACTTTCCATCTTCCAGCCCCATCAAGACTTTCTGGATGAAGTCAAAGGTGTTGGCCAGGTCTTTCGGATAGCTTAAATGTAGTGCATAAATCAATGCAAAAAGCCTGACATATGCATCAGCCAGTGTGGGCATTTCAATAACAATGTTACCCTCAATTACGACTGCAGCCTTGTCTGGGCAGAAGAATCTGGCATCCGTTGAATTGGCACAGATCAAGACAAGGCCAACCGGTGTGTCATCAATGTCTGGTTCATCTGACTGCGAGGGCTGTAGATGAGAGAGACAGAGAAAGAGGACAAACACCCTTTAACATACCACAACTGCATGTATTGCAACACAGTACACAGACATTGTTTACATAACATTGTACAATTCTGAATGTTTTCAACTTTTAGTTGCCCTACATACACGAGAACGGAACCAATAAAAAGGAAAAAGTCTTTCATTTGGATCTTTTTAAAAAAAAAAAAGCCACGGTCACATGACAAAGTTGTGAAAATAATCTGCGTGCACCTGGATCTGCAAAAATGACTGAAAACACTCTAGTGCACACTGGAGCGTGGCCATGTCACCTGTGCAGGCATTCTTTTAAATGCTCCTTGGTTAACATTCTTGAGATATGATCACTGTAAACCAAATAAGTAAGAGGGCGTTTGTGCTGTGAAATGATGAAGACAGTCTGATAACTATAGGATGTTTGTGTGTGTGTGTGTGTGAAAATGTGAAGTTGCATGGCATCCGGAATGTTGGCAGAGGAGATCAATCAATACAGACAGACATACAGAATATAGTTTGGCATTGCTGCATTTTGTGGTTGTTAAAAAGATCTTTCAGCTCTAACTCCATCTGAAAGGAGGAGACAGCAAGGTGAAGGCACAGGTAAGACAGGAGGGCGTAAGAGGGAGAAAGAGTGAGGGAGGCGGAGAGAGAGAGAGAAAAAAAAAGGGGGTGAGCGCTGTCAACCATGATCAGCTGTTTCTCTGCTCCTCTCACTGCTAATTTTGATCGATTATTGTGATTAAGAACGGTAAATAAATATTGCTCTTTTAGTGATGACAATTACAGTTCCCTACTTTTTCCTCCAAACTGTGTGTCAGGTTACCATTGTAACTGTGACAGAGGAACGCTGTTAATGAAAAAGAAAGTTATGAGAAAGATAATTATATTGTATGCCATATCTTGAATAAACAGCATATTATGGTTTACACTGTTTGATTTATATAGCAACCAAGATTATTGTGAAGCAACTGAATCAACATGTGAATGCAGCGTGACCTGAGTATGCAAGGAAATAAGAGCAAGAGAATAGCCGTCATTTGAAGATGAGATCACCCAGATGTATGAATTTAGATAGTGATATTTTTTTAATAATCAATCATGCAGCCCTACTCAGAATTCCCTACTTTTTTAGCTAAAACCTCTCATCTGCCAGATTCTAAGAGTGTTTTTCACATGCAGATTGTTTGCTCCATCTATTGTAAGCACTCAACCACAGACACGGAGTGTAGTCAGATCAAGTAAGAGAGAGAGCTGGCCTCCCTTCTCTCTGAGGGCTGCAAAAGAAAAAAAAACGGACAATACATTGTTGCCATCTTGTTTCTGTAGTATGAAAACAGGAGTTCAAAAAACTTTAAGGCCCAATCCCAACATCCCCCTAAAGCCTTAAGCCCTGAGTCCTCACTGACTGTGCTGATGTCATTTCCTGGATGTTTGAGTGAAAGAGTCTATAAGGGGCTGAAACAGTTTAGCAGGATTGGGACGGTACTTTCAGATGTTTTACTTTACCTTATAGATTGTTTTAGGCTCAAAACAATTACACAGAAAAATAACATAACCAGGAGTACAAAAACAGAAACATATTCATTCAGTCTGGAAAAAGTTTTCATATTGTTTCATAAGCTTATTACTTTTTTATGATTAATAATGTGTATTTAATAATGATAGATTTAGGACGTGAATTATATCAAGTAGAAAATGTCAAATGTTTTGTAGCGAGTTAGAATTTTCTCTGTGAGTGCGAAATGCTGTTATTGTGCATTCCACTGCAGAAATGTTGCAATGCTATGAATTGAGGGTAATTCAATTAGCCAAAGTCTGCAGAGTTGTGGACTTACAGAAAGTGGCTATACAGGGCTCAAGATGAGCCCTGAATCACATAATAATTTGACACTGGGACAGCCTTAAACCTTCGCAGACTACCAAGAACACGCCTCAAAGTCTGTGAGACTGTGAGGGTGGACATTTGAAGTTGGCCAAACTGTAGCACTGATCAAATATGAACCACAAGCCTGTTGTTCATCCATTCTATACCCTACAATAACTAATCAGAAATTTTTATGGTATTATTCAAAACTTGCAAGCAGAACTTATATCTGAGCAGAGGAGTATCAAATTTGCTTATTTCTTGCTGACACAAAAAAGCTCTGGTTAAACCAGGACAATTCATACCTTTCAAAACCAAGTTTCTCCTTTTTTCTTAAAACTTCTGAACATTTAATGTGTAGACTTACATCCCACAGCTTCAAGAACGTGGAGTCATCCTCACGCAGATATGCAGGGAGAGCACGAAGAACAGCAGCACGTCTGACATGCACGTCAACTTGTCCCTTTAGTGAGAAAACATTCTTTTTTCACTTTTGATGTTAAACAGCAGAGTCAAACAATGCTTCTTTATATACGAGGTCATTCCATACCAACTCACCTAGTGTACACTTCGGCAGAATTCACATTAAATCCAGCAGTGATTCAAGCAGGATTGTTTTAGTGCTTTAGACTGTAATCACTGTGACACAATCAGAAAACACTGTTTTGTTCTCCTAATTAACTGCTTTATTGATGTTACTGCAGCTCTCTTGGCCCTTGTCTTTCTCTCTCATCCTCATCAAGCTGGAGAGAAGTTTGTGCCGACTCTGAACAGAAAGTTTATGAGCAACAATTGACAGATTCTGCACAGTATGCATTCTGAATCAAGGATTAATAATACTGAAGGTACAATCCCCCTCCTCTATGCTCATATCTCCCAGGCTAATAGTCAGGTCGTCCATGCTGTCATTGTGAGTGACCTGTGTATGTGTGACCAGGGCATATATGTGTGTGCATCACCACTGTAACCTACATCACTGCCTTGACCAGTGGTTGACAGGTAATGTTTATTTTAAAAACCTGGAGAAAAGGAGGTTCGACCCGCCCTTTAAGCATTTGGGGATTACAGTTATTTACTGACTGAACATTGACTGTCATTTTTAACAATTTCTGTTTCAATTAATTTTCACTTTACCACACACAAATTGTGACTGAATAGTATTTATATAGTTCTGTCACATCTGGAAGTTAATTAGTCCTACATTACAAATGAGTTCCACAAATCCTGCTTCAGATAGCTTCATGGCTGAAAAGCCATTTTTTTAAAACACATTTTGGCTAGAGATTTTCCAGAGAAGGATTTTTTAATTTTAAACTTTTCACTACAAACATATAACATCCTTGATTTAAAAAAAAAAATATTACTCATTACATTTATCCTTTATTTTTTTAATTAGATAATTTTCATACTTCATAGGTACATGTTTGTACTTTGCTGACGTCAAGGTTTTCTATCAGTGTCATACATGAGGAGACCCTGAGAGAGTTTTTCCAGTAATTCTGTTAATTCGTAAGATACAGCTTGTTATGTAATTTCTGACATAGAGACCTCTGCCAAACCTAGGAAAAAAATTGAACTCTACATTACTGTATTCTGTGATTTTAGGTGGATCATTTCATGAGTTTGCACAGAATGACCCATATACTACAGGAAAAGAGTCCCCCAAAGAGATGAGAGTTCAAACAAACAGTCTACTGTACTATAGTTATCAAGCACCAGGAAGTGTAACCAACTCACCAGTAGGTCATAAGTGCTGAAGAGCTGATCAAGAACTTCAGCTGCTTTCCCTGTGTGTGCAGCTTTCTTTCTGAACAAGCTCTGAAGACGGGTGTATGTCGATCCAACTCAGCATAGAAGTGGTTTTTCAAGTTGATGTTTGTGATCCTGTGAAACTCAGAACAGATCTGCACAAATACAGAATGACATTTTAATATCTGTGTATAAGGGGCCTGTAAAAAAAGAAAGACAGATAATCCTACAATATTGGCAAATCATTAGCCTTATACTTAAATTGCTTCTCAGATCTGGGGTTATGCAGACACTTGACTACCAATGCAGAAGCCAAGTTTGATGCAAATCTTAAGTAATACTGCCCAAGTTATCATAATAAAGCCCCACAATAAAACTGAATTGTTGTAGTAGAAATATATTTTCACCTGGGAGTCCATTTTAAGGGCAGGCCAGCGTTCCAGGATCTCTCCAACAAGTAGGTCATCATTGATGACCTCTTTCCGCCGCAGGGCAAAGGTAGTTTGCATCAACTTTGCAATCAGGGTAAGGTTTCTGCAAGTCATCTTGACCTCATCTATAACTTGAAGTCTCAACTGCTCAAGACTTCCAGCATCTTCACCTCTTGGGAAGTTTGGGAGGAAATTCACTTCTGCCCTTTTTGGTCTTTTGGTGTTAGTGTGGGGAGTTTTTCCTTGGGTGATGTGAGGGTCTAAGGGCAGAGGGATGTCGTACACTGTAAAGCCCTCTGAGGCAAACCTTGTTTTGTGATAATGGGCTATATAAATAAAACTGACTTGACTTGACTTCTCTGTCTGGGTTGTTTCTACTTCTCTTCCCAGAATTTACAGCTATCTCATGAAATCCTGCCTGACTCAACTTAGTGCGGTAGTTCCCCATCTTAAACTTGAGACTATTTTTCCAACCATACCATCCCATCTGAGATCCTGGCTCTTTAAGACATGGATGTTTGGTGACAAGTGCCTCTGCTACCATTGAAAATTCCCTATCATTAGGGTATGCTTTGAAGCTATGCATTTTAGCTGCAAGGGTCTCAAGTATGTCATGTTTTTGGCCCCTAGATAACTTAGGAGTTTTCCCTGTTCTCTCAAATGTAACATTTCCCTCCCCCAGTACAAGTTCTATCTCGTAGGAAAATGCGGGCACTGGAAAAACATCAGGCCATTTCTCAGCCCTGACAAGAATCATGGCATGGGGCAATATTATTGTGTCATCTGATGCAAGCCGGGATCACTTTCTGACCTCATAACTTTTAGTACAGCTTTCTGTGGAAGCTCCTCAATGTCTACCAGGGAACATAACTGCCCGTCAAAGTCTGGATCTTCGTATGATAAGCTAAAGTCAAAGTCTAGCTTAAATTTTTCTTTTATCATGGTTTTCAGTTCATCTATGGATTCTGGACGTGAGGATAATGTCAACTTTCTAACAATGTCTGTGGAAGTATGGACATGAAGAAGAAAGTTTTGAGCTGCCATTTCCTGTCATTAGAGAGGAACAAGAAGAGAGAGAGAATGGATAATGAGGAACAAGCAAATTGACAACACCAAATTAAGCCATGTGGAGTACACTTACTTGATTTTTGGAGCCGATGCCAATATTAAGTAGCAAAAAAAAAAAAAAAAAAAATCCCAAACAATATTGGCCATATAACACACTGTGCAAGAATCTCTTAAATATTATTATCAAGCACTTTAAAATAAAAGCATATGTATAGGAGTGAGGATATTATACATTTTCACAGTAAAGTTTGTTGTTTCAAATTACATCAGTGCACTGAAAAAATAAGCTTCAATGTGAATTGCATAATTAAAATTCTGAGGATATCTGTGAGAGGCCAATATCTTACAACAGTTTCGACCAACTGATAAAGCAGTTAGGCACAAGGTATCATTAACATCAAATGTGTACTTTTTGCCAAAAAAGTTTTGAATTTTCCAGAAGCGAGACAATATAGCAGTTGGACAGTATGAAAACTTTTTGGTCTTAACACAACGCAAAAAAGATGATTGCAATAATTCGCAATTATTTAATTTCCAGTGAATTTTACTGTTTCACTGAACTGCTATTATTTTAGACAATGTCATTTATTGTTGAAGTGTAAAATGCCTAGACTCTGTTGTATATCTTTGTGTTTGATAACCACATTTGAGGAATCGTTGCAAACAAATTTGTGTATAATACGCCAATACTGCATATAGATATCAGAATTCTTTTCACTACCTAATATTGATTTCCCCAAAAATTGCATATCGGTTGAACTTGAGAATTTACTAGGCTTGTCATGGTGTGAACTGGCAGTGTCACAAATTGGTTGTGAGCTTACACTAGTGTTAATTTTTTCCATGCTGTTCCATCAGCATGTATATATCTTCATGTCTAAAAGCTATTTAATCCTCCAAGTCTCTGATCAAAATAAATCTTTTCTGTGTCAGCATTAAATGCCCACCAATATTGTATGCTGTGAGACTTACTGTGTCATTTAGCTCTGACAGCTGATGCACAGAGAAGTTGTCTGAGGATGTCAGCTCAAACGACCTTAAATGCTCACTGTACCAGCATTCGTAGGTTCTGCAAAGAAAGGAAACACAGTTACTCACAAGCAGTATATGCTCAATCATGCTGAATTTTGGAAGACCTCCAGTTTGGCCTACAGAAACAAACATTCCCCTTGCATACTCTGTGCCATTTATGCAGACCTTTGGTGCACAGTATACGTTTTGGCTATCTGTCTTTGTCTCTATGAAGTCTTTTGCCACTTGAGGGAGTGTGGCGACCTGGACAGAGGTGACACTTGGGGCTTGTGTTTGAGGTCTGAAAAATGCCGGCGCACTAAAATGATAGGCCATCATGTGCTGATGCCTGGTCGCAAGAGTTTTCAAGACATTCTTGAAGTTATGTGTGTCGTGTATGACCCTTTTGAAAAAGCGATGTTTTCCCTCAAACCTCATGGTCCATAGGTGAACAAGAGGCCCAAAACGCTTTGTCAGCTCTGGGTAGTGTTCCACATAATGATGCTTGAGCATGAAGACCCTGTCTGTGGTCACTTATTTTAGCCTGCATGTACTGGATGGATTCTTCTGTGAAAGATGGAGACAACACCAGTTGAACAATTTCTTTCAGGTCCATTAGAATAGCCCAAGCTTCATCTCCTTCAGGGACTTTGCCTCCTACCATAAGTGGTAATAACCTCAACAATGTGGAATTTTCATGCCCATTCCCACCAATGCTCAGTTTGGCTGCAAAGTTCTTTGGGATCACTTGTGGTCTGTCAAGCCTGTCGGAATGCTGATACGGAAATGTCCGAATCTGTGTGTTCAGATATTCGAGAGTGAAATACTTCAGACGAATCATCTCACGGATACACAAGGCCAGCTCAACTGGCACAATACCCTCAAACAGGTCATGAAGTATATCAGGTGGGAAACCTGTAATAGGATGAAAATGCTGCAATACCTTGCTGAGCGCACACTCACCTGTAACACAAAAGTGAGTTGCATTTTCTCCCTGCATAACATTCTGCACATGAAGATCATGGCTGGCCTTTGTTCTCATGTTTAACTCTGCTTCTGAAACTTCACTCAACTGCATCTGGTCTGAGGTACAGCAACAGAATCTGCAGACGTAGTGTCCTCGGAAACCCTGCACAAAGCCTGCAAGACCATGAGCAGCCAAATTATCAGCTGCAACACATAAGACAGTTCCCTCGATACACTGACCAACAGATTCTATGAAAATGCTGTCCTGTTCAAGAATGTGCAAATCTTTCAACAATGGTTCCAGCACACTTTGATATCCACACTTCTGCAGATCAGGTACTTTGCACAGCAGAGCTAGCTGAATGACATGCAGACTAGACCTGTACTGGGCACATTGGCAAGTAACCAGTATACTGCACAAAGTTTGTGGATCTTTTGAGCTGTGCCTAATGGATTAGCTAGTTCAATGTCATCCACATACAAAATCAGTGACAGCTTCAGCTCTCCTCGCTCTGACAATAACTGATTTTCTTTGAAATATGTTCCATCTTCATGAGTCATGTACAGTCCAGGTGGTGATGGTTTGGTTTCTTGAATCTTGTCAAGTATATCAGTATTGTTAAACATTGTTTGAATCATCTGTAGAACTGGAACGTACACTGCTGTGCATCCACTGGAATCTATGGCATACTGCACTGGCATTACCAGAGGGTAGTTAGCCCTTACAAATGTTTTCCTCCGCTTAGCAGTGGACAACTCTTTCCCTTCTGATGTTGCACTGACAAAGACATTACTTTTCATGACAGCTTCTACTAATTCTTGAAGCAGAGCACCACTGACAGACTGACCGTGTTCTTGAAAAA
Organism: Plectropomus leopardus; assembly: GCF_008729295.1. Taxonomy (NCBI): domain Eukaryota; kingdom Metazoa; phylum Chordata; class Actinopteri; order Perciformes; family Serranidae; genus Plectropomus; species Plectropomus leopardus. Next base: position 344,098 of record NC_056472.1, read on the forward strand.
CCCTAATAACAGAGTCCCTCACAAGAGGTTTTGACAATGAGAATATTTGCGCCAAGCTTTCAACTATGTCCTGTATAGCCATCTCTGACACGTGAAGAACACTGTGCATTTTCAAGAACAGAGAGGCCAAACTGTTTCGCAACTGGGCCTGCAATTCACCTGTGTCAACTACGGACTCAGGAGGGATACACTCAGGAGCGTCCTGCAAAGGAGAATTCTGAGAGTGATCATCCTCATCAAATTCAGCTTGACTCTGCACTAGTTGGCCATCAGTTTCTGTACGAACAATCTCATTCTTAAAATCTGAGACATCACAGTTTGGATGATCCCTACTTTTGTGGGCGTTGAAGGAGGAATACACATTAGTGCGGTAATGACAATTTTTGAATGGGCAGTCCACCATCTCGTGTTGTTTCAAATTTGTCCTCAGATGACAGAGAAGAGTTTTATCATTGAATGGTTGCTTAAGTCCACACTTGGGACAAATGAATGACACACACTCTTCCTGATTTCCACTGGGCACAACTGCCTTCGAATGAATCCGTGTTAAGTGAATTTTCAAAGCATTTACTGACTGAAATGTGCAGATGCACACAGACATAGAGACAAGGCAATGGACTTACAGAGGAAAAATTGCTATGATGCAAACGATAGTGTTCAAGCAACTGTGCCTTTTTCAAAGGCAGCAGCGCAAAGTTTGCACCTCCAAGCCATTGCAAAACTTAATATCCCTTTAAAATCATTCAAAAATCATCAAAAGCATTCAGAATGAAAACAAACAATTTTTGTATTGTGTTTCCATATTTGGAACTTTGTGCAATAAATGTCTATAAAAGTTCAATGATAGCATACCAAGTAAATCAGCCTGTTGCTTCTGTTTCAACCTTAAAAAGAAAGAAAACTCATTAGTTATTAACTCAAAACCACAATACACTCTCAGGTATGAAGGCAAAAAACCATTAAGCACTGTTTTAAACTTAAAATGTAGGCAGTTAAGTGTTTCCTACAGAATGGCTAAATCTGCCTCCATCACACAGTGTTGCTTTAATTCCATTAATGCATGCATATTGGTTTGCTTCTGTTTTTTTCCTTTTCGTTTTCTCCATCTCATCAATGTTACCTGCTAACAAAGACAGTTTCTTAAAGTCGTCCAAAAACACACATGCCTTTGACTAGATTTTTTTCTCGTGATTCAGTTGTCTAGAGACAGGTGAGCCATGTGAGGATGAAGAAAAACAACAATATAAATGGCCTAAATTAAGGAGGAGACGTTGCAACACAATCAGAGTGTTTACAGGAGGATTGACACGAGAGAGCGTCTGCTCAGCATGCATGTGTGACTGACAAGCTATGAGAGGAAGGGGAGAGCAAGTCATCGATCACAGATGACATTGTTAGCTCGAAAGAATAATAAATGAATAAGTATATCGCCTAATTTTGGAAAACACTATCAGTAACATTAATGTATTTCATTTTAACCCTTCAACTGTGTGGATGTTAGGTTAACTCACAAATGCAGGTCCATACTTTAAGACAGTTATTTCCCACACTACTTAATTGGCAAGCCTTATTTCGCTTTACATAAATGCCAAACACATGGTGAAACATTCTTGCACAAAATTAATGGGAAACAGCTAACTCAACCTCTTGCCTGTAAGTTACTACCATGCCCAGACATGTCCGACCATTAGGAACATAATGCTAATGCTAGCTATATCTCTAAGAGCTCAAATCACATTCACCGGTCGAATGTATAAAATAACCGCTAACACACATAAACACATTATAAGCAGAAAATAAATTGCAACATTGAATATGGAGCCAAAAAACAGGAAACATTAACTTACCAGAGTAGAGCACTCAAAGCCAACATCAGTGCAATGGCGGTCAATACACAAAGCACGGAGGAGACGGTTAGCTGAGCAGCCGAAGAAAACTGCTGCATGCTACAGCAAATTTAACCAAAAATATCTTCACTTCCAGTCCAAAACGAATTTCCCAGCAGAAAACAAACAATATTCTTCAAACATAGCCAAGTTTTTAACACTTTACCAGGCTGCAAACGTGTCACACTATTTGTCCTCTCAAGCGAGCAGTCAATATGGCGGACTTCTTCCTCGTCTTTGTGAAGAAGCACGTACGCACGTAGGTGACGTCACACAGACTAAAGGACTAATGTCAATTTTTTTGAGTACTATTGCAAAACTGCATTATAGAAGAAGAGTATTGTAAACTTAAAATGTGAAATATGCACTAATAACTCATGACATTAGTGTTGAATGAACTTTTTTTCAATTTCTGAGTAAACACAACTCGTTTTTTTTAACAAGGTTTTACTGTTCGGGTTTTACAGTGCATCAATAGGCCCATGATGTGTTATTTGATAGGATTTTTTTAGCCCCGACTTGCGCGGAGGTGCGAGGGCCTGTTCATTGCTGCTTGCAGCTTTAATTATTATTAGGGCCCAAGCACCGAAGGACCCTATTGAAATGCAAAGGATTATTATTATTATTATTCATTATTATTATTACAGAAAATAAATTGCTTTTTTGAGGGCTTTAACATATTCAAGTCACCAAATTTTGCACAGACATCAGGACTGGCAAAAAATTTGATATTTTATGGGTTACCTGTATGGGCTTAAAGTGAAGCTATATAGCAGAGCTTCAGGAGCAGAACCACACCTCGACCGCACCTCAACCGCGCCTCTTCCGGCTTAAATATCCTCCTAACCCGCTCTCCCCCTTTCGTCCTCGTTATTCTGCATGAGCGGGTAACGACACACCACGTAGCGTTCCACTCTCAGTCGACTGTGGTTCGCTCACTCACTATCTCTCTGTCCCCGTCGGATGACGACCTGTTCGGTCGAAGCCGTGATGATGGCCCTCACCGTCTCCATCTGGCCGTGCAGGCGTCCTCAGGGTCTGACGCTGACAACTTCTCTGTCGCATCCGTGCCGGAGACGCCGACCTCAGCAGTGCAACCAGCCGCCGGCCCCTCGGTTCCCTCCATGGTCCATGTTCCACCCGGCTCCTCTCTGCTCACCATCCAGATGTACGGCTCGGCCGATGGTTCCTCTGCATCTCGGGCGATGGTTCCTCTGCATCTCCTTTCCTCAGCGGAAAGAAGAGGACGTGGTCGCCCCCGTGCAGCCCTGCGCCACCGCGGTTCTCCTACTCCATCGCTGCGGAGGATGGTGACGGCCTCCCGCCGTTGTCTCGACTCTGCCGGCTCGGCGGCTTGCCGTCGAGCGCTGAGCGCTGGAGCGCGGCGTCACCACGCTCCAGCGAGGTCTCCCGATTGCTGGCCACCTTTGAAGACCGGGGAATATCGTTTCGCAGAACTGACAACAAAGCTTTTTGACATCCTGACATCTGAACCGCTCTGTCAACATCGGCGGTCTTCCAGGTGACATCATCGCGGCGGCTCCCGTCGTGCGCCATGATGTCAGCACCTCTGTTAAAGGGCCGGTTCGTCTTCAACCACTTACGGCTGACCGTGCTGAATGGGAAGCGGGGACATGCTGCCTCGGGCGAGTCAAGTCAAGTCAATTTTATTTGTAGAGCCTATTATCACAAAACATGGTTTGCCTCAGTAGGCGTTACAGTTTACGACATCCCTCTGCCCTTAGACCCTCACATCACCCAAGGAAAAACTCCAACCCCCCAAAAAAAAGGAAGAAACCTCAGCAAGAGCGGGGCGCTGGGGCTGCGGCAGTCGCTTCACCTCGCGGCCGGTCAGGTTTGCCTGAAGCGTCAGATGTGTCGGTGGCGCCCTCCCACTCCCACCAGCTCACCTCACCTGCGATTCTCGACGCTGCGTTGCCTGCACCCTCGACTGTTCTCCCTCCTCAACTTGAGCAGCCCGCTCATGTTGGACTGCCTGGCACCGGGATGCCAGCACCACTTCCTGCTCTTCCTGGCCATCCGCAGCAGCTCTGTCCCTTTGGGGCACCTGGCACCGGGCTGCCTGTGCCCTCTACTGCTCAACCTCAGCAACTGCAGCATTTGTTTCATGATGGGATTTCTGGCACCGGGGTATCAGTGCCCCCGGCCGCATGTGCTGCACCACTTCGCTCTCGCTGGGGCACCAGGACGCTGCTGCCCCCTGTTGTACATCTGCAGTGACCTCGACGGTTTGCTCTCGCTGGGGCATCTGGCACCGGGATGTCGGGGCCCCCAGCTGGATGACATCAGCTTCTGCTCCGAATCACTCTCCTCGGGGCATCTGGCACCAGGCTGCCAGTGCCCTCTACTGCTTGACTTCGACGCCTGCGGTGGTTCGCTTTCATTGGGGAGTCTGGCGTAGGGATGCCATTGCCCCCTGGCCGTCCGCTCTCTGCAACTGCACCATTTCACCCCTCTCGCTGGGGCATCTGGCGCCGGGGTGCCGTTGCCCCCAGTTGTACACCCGCAGCAACCTTGACAGTTCGTTGTCGTTGGGGCTTCTGGCACCAGGATGTCGGGGCCCCCAGCTGCATGACATCGGCTACTGCTCTGAATCACTCTCCTCGGGGCATCTGGCACCAGGCTGCCGGTGCCCTCTACTGCTTGACCTCGATGCCTGCGGTGGTTCGCTTTCGTTGGGGAGTCTGGCGTAGGGATGCCATTGCCCCCTGGCCATCCGATCTCTGCAACTGCACCATTTCACCCCTCTCGCTGGGGCATCTGGCGCCGGGGTGCCGTTGCCCCCAGTCGTACACCCGCAGCAACCTTGACAGTTCGTTGTCGTTGGGGCTTCTGGCACCGGGATGTCGGGGCCCCCAGCTGCATGACATCGGCTACTGCTCTGAATCACTCTCCTCGGGGCATCTGGCACCAGGCTGCCAGTGCCCTCTACTGCTTGACCTCGATGCCTGCGGTTTGCTCTCGTTGGGGCTTCTGGCACCGAGAGGCCTTGCCCCCGGCCGTACGACCTCGCCTTCTGCGCTGTTTCTCTCTTCTTGAGGCATCTGGCACCGGGATGCCGCTGCCCCCAGTTGTACGTCCACAGTGACTTCGACAGTTCACTCTCGTTGGAGACCGAGATGCCGTGCCCCCGGCCGTACGACCTTGGCTACTGCATCGGTTCTCTCTTCTTGGGGCTTCTGGCACCGGGCTGCCAGTGCCCTCTACAGCTTACATCGACGCCTGCAGCGGTTCGCTTTTGCTGGGGAGTCTGGCGTTGGAATGCCATTGCCCCGGCTGTACATGCTCGGCAACCGCACCACTTCACTCTCGCTGGGGCTTCTGGCACTGGGATGCTGCTGCCCCCAGTTGTACATCCACGGTGACCTCGACAGTTCGCTCTCGTTGGGGCATCTGGCACCGAGATGTCGGGGCCCCCAGATGTACGACATCGGCTACTGCACCGGTTCACTCTCCTTGGGGCTTCTGGCACTGGGCTGCCAGTGCCCCCTACTGCTTAACCTCGAAGCCTGCATCCGCATTGTTCCCCAGGGGCGGGCTTTCCTTTCTCACCTGTTGCCTGTCGCTTCTTCCGTCCCATCGCTCATGACCTGCGTCTCCCTCATTGCGCCGAGCCACGCCGAGTTCTGGTTCTGGCTCTGCTTGGCGATTGGAACGAATCTCCTTCTTTTATGACGATCACCTGTCTCATCCTCAGGACATCAACCTTTTCGATGACGCAGTTCCGTCTGCCAGTTTTGGGGTTTTTTTTACGATGGAAGATGGTTCGTAGGCAAATGGCCCCAAGAGCTGGAAAGAGACTGCCAGGTCACTTTATCTGCTCTCTTTGAGATTTACCCCATCATCACCACCATGTTATGGGGCCATGAATGGAGTCGCCTATCTGTCCTCATCTACTCAGACAATCTCGCAGTAGTTTGACATCATAAATAAAGTTCAGAAGCTTGGCTCCTTATGTAGACGCACACCCGACTCCGGTTCCTCCATATTTGGCCTTGCCTTTCAACATCTAAACCCAGCTTTCATGCCCCTGATCTGGAATCTCAGAACACCATCATCAATAGCCTGTCCCCTGCAACTCTCTCTCCATATTGGTCTGCTTGGAATTGTATCCACAACTTTCACGACATGCATAACATAACTTTTCCTTCGTTTGATCTCATCACCTTAACCTGCTTCATCACCCACGGCCATTCTGTCTTGGGAAATTAAAACCCAGACAATCAAAGTCTACCTCAGCGGCATTTCGTTCATCTCTAAACTCCTAACCGGTAGTCATGGCCAGCTCATGGTCATCCCCAGATCACCTCACTGCTCAGAGGCCTCTCACGCTAAGAACCAGCCCAAAATCCTCGTAGACTCCCTTTAACCACGGAAAAGGCAAAGTTCATTCTTGCCTTCTTCGGTTTCCTCAAATGCTCAGAATTCACTGCCTCGACCCTTCAATACAACCCACGTCGGCACGCCTGCCTCTCGGACCTTTCTTTTTCTCCCAAGAACCAAAACCAACCAATCTAGCCAACCCACTCCCGTCTTCTACTTTAACATTCAATCAGTTCTAAACCCCTTCTTTATTCTCTCCAACTACTTACATTTCCGGACGTCACAAAGCAAATCCCAAGATGACCCTCTGTTTGCATCTGAATCCGGCCAGGTGGTTACCCGCTTCTGGTTCCACCAACACTTCCGTCAGGTCCTGTCATTGTCAGGCATCTCTCCCATGCATTACTCCGGACATTCTTTCAGAATCGGAGCTGCCACCTCGGCTTCCCGCAGCGGTATACCGGAACACTTTATTCAGATCATGGGCAGATGGTCCTCCCAAGCTTATCACCGTTACATCCATTCCGACCTAAGAGATCTCAAATCGGCTTTTTCCTCTCTCATATAATGCATGCTTTTGGGGGTCTGTCGTGCCCGGGAGCCACGGCGGATTCCCACCGAAGCTTCCCCACACCGCACTCAACCCTCCATTCCAATAATTCAACATCAATGTTTATACCAAATCTACATTCACGTCAATAAATTGTTAAAATTAATTCCGATTGAGGTGTGGTTGCTAGTGAAAAAAAGTCTCAAGACCGCCACCTAACAGATTTCAACTAAGGAGCCCCTGCGGCCCGTTTCATGTAGACAATAAAAAAATTGGGCGGTGTATAGAGCAGTACAAGACAAACAAAAAAGTCAGTTGGAGCCATACTCAGCCCAACCCAACAGGAAGTCTGCCATTTTAAATTGAAAAGTAATTTGTTTTCAATTTTCTGATGTTTTCCAAATCCAACTAGTTGTACTGTTTTCATTGGATTGACTTAATTTATAGATTCTATCTTCAGGTGGGGGCAGGTTTAATTTGCGATGCATTTTTGATTTTGTTTAACAGTGTGGAAGTTATGGGGCGAGAAATTTTAATGTGTTGTGGCCAAACAGGAAGGAGTTTTTATCTCAGTTGTACATGATCCAATCTGCATGAAACTTCACTTATTTGATGACAGTCCTGCCCTGAACACATATATATGACAATTTTAAGTGATCATGAGAGCGCTACCTACTGGAGCAGGAAAGGAAAAGTTTTACACCAAGAGGTCCAGCTCCTAGCAGGTTGACTTAATTGATCTCGAAATTGTGTAAAAAAAGTTGGTGATGATGCAAAATGAATATTGTGCATTTTTGTTAAATGGCATTGTCGTGACGTCACAGCGAATTTCGATGTTGTGACATTTCATCAAAAACTGTCATAACTTGACCCCAGATGGTAAGATCTGAACAAAATTTCACACATTTGATGAGAGTACATGCCTGAAGACACCTGCATTGCAATTTTCAATCACAATGTTTTGCCACCTAGTGGTCACAAGAAGTTACTTTTTTTACACTTTGTTTCCCCAGCGACCTCATATTCAGTCATAATACTGCAAAGACTTCTATGATACAATGAAAAATACTTTTGTGATCATCACACACTGGTGCCATGGTAACACAGTATTCGCCATAAAACAGACAGCACTTTTTGAGGGGCAGGTCACGCACGAAAATGCGCCGAAAGTTTTTATTTACATCAGAAATCCTAAATTGTGATATCTGATGAGATTTTTTTGCATTAATGTGCAAAAATGGCTCTTGAGTGCCCCCTAGAAAATTTCAACAGCCCACGCAGAAATATGAAACTTGGTAAACATGTATAAGCCGAAGACCTAAAAAAAAACTTCTTGGACCCATGCCCTACAGCTAACAGGAAGTCCGCCATTTTAATTTTAATTTTCATATTTTTTGTAATTCTAGCCTCTGTTCTAAAATCATCTTGTCCTACAGATTTTATCTGATAGACTTTAAATCTGGACACCAGTATTTTCTAAAGTTGGTGAAGTTAAATTGCACGTTGTTTTTTATTTCATCAAATGCTTTTGCCGTTCTGTGGCATTCCTGCCTAAAACAGGAAGTTATGTTTGAGGGGCTAAAGATGCTTAAAAACTCACGAAATGTTGCATACACTAAATAGACCTATAATGTGTTATTTAATATTATTCTTTTTACTGTGATGTGCCAAAATGTGCTCTGTAGCGCCACCTACTAATTTTCAACGAAGCAGCCCCCGCGGACCGTTTAACCTATAGCTATGAAACTTGGAAAACATGTGTAATAGCCCAAGACCTACATACCTACCTAGAGCCATGCTCTAAACCCAACAGAAAGTCCACCAATATTAATTTTATTTAAAATTTTGGGCAATTTTTTGCTATTTCTGCTAGAGCCCGACTGAATTTTCAATGTACCTATATTATCACCTGATATAAGCCTTACAGAGACAAAATGGAGCAAATCAGTCTCGGCTCATATTTTTTTCCATATGCACTGATAGGAAAACTCTGTTCACACACCATATATTGTAGAAAATGATGCTGGGGTCTTTTAGAAATTGTTGTATTACATTGTTTGTCCAGCAGATAGAGCTCTTACTCCATTGTTGACCCTTCTCTTTGCACTGTGAGAGCAGCAGATTAGAGCAACTACAGGCTCCTTCAATCACACAGGCTGTGTACTTCTTTGTTTCACACCTCTGGCAGAGAGAGAGAGAGAGAGAATCATAGAAAGACAGTCAGAGTGCGCTCCTACTCTATTGTTATACTACTCTCAGCACTCAAGGACATTGTGACAGAGAGTGTTGCAGAATAGTGGATGGTGGTGCAGTCAGTCAGAGTGTTTTTACGGTAAGCAACATTGAAATACATACTGTTATGTTAAAAAACAATGGCCTCTTCTTTCTGCAAACGAACAAGTTGATCTAAGGTTCCAGAGTACAGGAGGAGAACAATACCAACCAGCTGACTTTATTGTATTTAGCAATTTTCCAGACCTTCTTTGCAGCATTATATTTAAGCAGCAACAAAAGACACATTTAGGGACTTATTTAGATTATCAGGAAATAGGAGAAATATACTTTTTTTACGTCATTTTTTCCCATGTTGGTTGCTGTGAGTTAGCCCACAACAAGTGGCAGATCACAATGAACACACACGCAACACACACACACACACACACGCCTACTAAAGTGACATAGGTCATCTCCAGCCTTAGCACTACATGGAGGAAGTACTAATTAACTGCTGCGCGCAGTGTTGCACTTTTTCAGAGAGACATGGCCGCATCAGTCGGCGTCCAGCGAGTAGCCCTGACGTGCGTGGAGGTGCGAGGGCCCGTTCATTGCTGCTTGCAGCTTTAATCATTATTATTATTATTATTATTATTATTATCATTATTCTCTCAAAAGTATTGCCTTTTTTAGGGCTTTAACATATTCAAAAAGTCATGAAACTTTGCAGACTTATCAGGTCTGGTGAAAAATTTGATATTATAATGGTCTTGTGCGTGGGTGGGAGGAAATGTATCAGCTGTGCCCCCTACTGATTTTCAACGAAGCAGCCCCCGCAGCACTTTTTACCTAGAGCTGTGAAACTTTGGAGGCCTGTGCAACACCCTAGTACCTACAAAATAGTCTCTTGAGGCCATATCGTAATATCAACAGGAAGTCGGCCATTTTGATTTGAAGTTGTAATTTTGGTGTATTTTGGTCATTTTCAGGAGTCGTAATTTTTCGAACTTGTCCTAGAGCTTTCATCAGATTGATTTCAAATGTTATGGCTACCTTCATAAGACCATTGACATCAAAATTTATTCAAATCATATGTTTTTATCACACCCTGTGATCTGTATGAGGCATCTAATTTGCATGTTCTGCCATGAACCAGGAAGTAAACAGGAAGTGGTATGTAACTCTGCTGTGAATGGTCCAATCTGCCCCAAACTTCACGTTTGATAGAAATCCCACCCTTAACACATCTATATGACAATTTTAAGTGATAATGAGAGCGCCACCTATTGACACAGGAATGACAAAGTTTTACACTAAGACGTTCAACTCCTTAGCAGGTTGACTTGATTGATCTCAAAATGTTGTCAAAAAATCCTTAAGATGTTGATGGTGCTTTAAAATGGATATTATGAGTTTTTGTTGAAAGACGTTCCCACGGTGGGGTGGACATTTTCAATGTTTCAACATGACATCAAAAACTGTTGTAACATCGCCCCAGATGGTCAGATCTTTACAAAATTTCACATATTTGATAAGACTCCAAGCCTGAAGACATCTGCAGTGCAAATTTGAATCTTAGTCATAGCGCCACCCATTGGTAGCAGGAAGTTACTTTTTTTACTCTTTGATTTTTCCCCTGTAGCAGGTTAACTCAATTAACCTCATATTCAATTAGAATACTCTAAAGATCTTCATGATGCACAGAAATTAAACTTTTGAGTTTTCATCAAACGCCATTGCCAAAGTTACGCATTAATCGCCATAGAACTAGAAGCACTTTGTGAGGGGCAAAGCATGCACCAAAACTCACCAAACATGGCACACACATCAGAAGTCCTAAAATGTGATATCTGATGTAATTCTTTTTGCACTGATGTGCCAAAATGGCTCTGTAGCGCCCCCTACAGATTTTAACGAAGCAGCCCCTGTGGTACATTTCACCGAGAGCTGCAAAACTTGGGAGGCATGTGTAACAGCCCAAGACTTACAAAAAAGACCCATTCCCTAAACCCAACAGAAAGTCAGCCATTTTGAATTGAATTGTGCAATTTTGGTGTATTTTTGGCCATTTTCAGGGGTCAAAATTTTCCAATCTTCTCCTACAGATTTCATCCGAATGATTTCAAAATCTAAACATCCTCTCAGAAGGCCCTGGACATCAAAAGTTATTACATTTGTGAGTTTTCGTCACACCATGTGGCCATTACTGGGCAAAACATTTCCATTTCTTGCCATTAACCAGGAAGTAGTTTATAAGTGAGGGACATGGTCCAATCTGCACCAAACTTCACATGTTTGATGACTGTCTTGCCCTGAACACATCTACATGACAATTGTTACCATAATTTATAACATCCCCTACTGGCAACATGAAATGTTATGGAAATTACATGCTTTCTTCTTTGATGGACTGCTCCTACGGATTTTATCGGATTGACTTCAAAACTGGTGACAAAACCCTTTTTTGCATCGACCGATTGCATTGACTGATTGGCCCCAGATTTCACAGTTGTGGTCAGACTGCAGCCCTTATCACATCAACAAGTCATCACAGGAAGTACGCCTCGTACCACAATCAATATCTTTTGATTTTCATGAAATCTACATGTTTTGGTCTACAAATGATGTAGACCAAGATGGCATAGATTTTGTGTGTCCAAAGAAAGTAATTCATCATGTGAAATATCTCACTCAAGGGTCCAAACTCTCTGTATACTTTTTCAGACTTTCACTGAAATGGATGATTTTGTCACTCAGAGTCCTGCCAGTAGCCTCAACTTGCGTTGGGGTGCGAGAGTCCATTTATTGCTGCTTGGGGCTTTAATTATTATAATTATTATTAGGGCCCAAGCACCAAACGGTGTGATGATGCTCTTGAAACTGAAGGAATTGTTCTTTTTATTATTATTAGGGCCCGGGCACTGAATGGTGCTTTGGCATATTTCTGCATGTAAACATTTGACAAAGGTGCAAGAAATAATCACTGAACATCCCAAAAATGTTTGTGGGAGTTTTTCCTTGTCTTCACTGAGGGTGTAAATTGGGCTGTAATTTGGAAATGTAAACAAACAGGCTTTTTTAACTTAAATATTCATATTCATAAATATGAATATGTCAATTAAAGTGGACATAAAAAAAAATAGTAGCATTACTATATACCCCAGTATATGTAATAGTAGTATACAGCTTTAATTTCAGTATTTGGTTATTGTCTTGACTCATACTTAATTAGGGTCCAAGGAGTGAAGAGTATGAGGACCCTCTTGAAATTTAAGGAATTATTATTATAATTATTATTAGGGCGCTGAACGTTGTGAGGACCCTCTTGAAACTGAAGGAATAATTATTATTATTAGGGCCCGAGCACCAAACGATGAGAGGACCCTCTTGAAACTGAAGGAATTATTAATCGGGCCCAAGCACCGAATGGTGCGACGACCCTCTTGAAACTGAAGGAATAATTATTAGGGCCTGAGCACCGAATGGTGTGAGGACCCTCTTGAAATCCTTGGAATTATTAGGGCCAGAGCACCGAACGGTGCAAGGACCCTCTTGAAACTGAAGGAATTATTACTTTTATTAGAGCCTGAGTACCAAATGGTGCAAGGACCCTCTTGAAACTGGAAGAACTCTTCTTCTTCTTCTTCTTCTTCTTCTTCTTATTATTGTTATTATTATTATTATTACAGTTTTTTTCGATTGCTAAAACACGTTTTTCAAAACTTTACGTTTTTTTCAAAACTGCACACACAAAACTCC
>NC_056472.1:357350-375044 GCF_008729295.1 Plectropomus leopardus
AAGGGCCACAGCCGCGCTCTGCTGCCCTTGACGGAATACGGGAAACGGTTCGCGGGCTTGGCGTGCGATTGGAAATGTAAGGGTGCCGTGCCGGTTTAACATTCACCAAACCATGCTTACAAAAAGTAATCACATTTAGTCATCCCTTTACATAGTCAAAAATGTTAACGTGTTTTGATGTAGTATTGGGGCATGTATTGTTCATTTATTACAGACAGGAAGAATATTTTAGGTAACATCTTAAATGCTCCCTGTCAAACACACAGAGGGCAGGTCCCTGTCTGTGTCTGATTTACAGCAGTTGGCAGGTTGCCAGAATGCCACTGCTTCACCTGTGAGATGATAGACTGTATCTAAAGATGGATGGCATGTCCCCACTTACCATCATTATGCTTTAGTGAGGTTAGAATATCTGAGATACAGGTTTTGCCATCTTGAGAGGTTATCAGCGGTTGGGGTGTGCCAACCAAAAAACCTGTCTGACCAATCACGTGCAGCTCTGTTGAATCGGCTGTCAATCATGTATAATTTAATAACTCGTCAAAACTGAACTAATCATTAAAGAAAAAAAGACACATGAACAAACATCATGCAAACTCAGTGTGGACTTTCCACAGTGTGTTTGGAGGCTTGCTCATTGAGCTCAGGTGCAGAACAAGACACAGAAATACTGGAGTAATAAGTCAAGTCAAGCTAATTTATTTATAGAGTCCATTTTCACAAAAGACGGTTTGCCTCAGAGGGCTTTACAGTGTACAACATCCCTCTGTCCTTAGACCCTTACATCACCTAAGGAAAAACTCCCGAAAAAGGGGGGAAAAAAAAGGACGAAACCTCAGGAAGAGCAGCAGAGGATGATGAGGAATCCCTCTTCCAGGATGGACAGACAAGCATATAGATGTCATTAATAACATTTGAAATACAATCATGACAAAAAGGAGAGAGAAAGAGAGAGTGGAAGATAGGGGTAGAGAAGGGGAGAGATGCACAACAATAATGGAAACAGATGCATGTCACATTACATTAACAACCGGTGTGAAATTACTTATCTACTTTTTGATAATTTTGTGGGTGTTGATAAGAGTCCCATGCATATATTGATAGTGGAGGCGTGGCTCATAATAAAGGCAGTAGAGGGTTGCGTCAAGCAAGATTACGGCATTGGCACAACCAGGACCCATAACACAGGCATAGCTTCATGCAGGACCACAGCAGTGGCACAACCAACTACACAGTCACTAATCAGCAATTATGACTTAAGTATGAAGGCAAGAGAGCAATAATAGAAAAGAAAGAAAGAGGAAGCAGAGCCAGAAAGAAAGAGGAAAGTGTGACGACGTGGGCACCGTGAATGGGGAAGGACCCATGAGCAAACACTCGGACAGGGATTGAAAAGTTGAAAAGTGTGACTTTTAATAAGGAAAATGTGATGAGAGGTAATAGGGGGAAAGGGAGGCGGGGAACCACGTAGGCATGGATGGCAGGTGAGGTTGGTATGGTGCAGGCATTGAGGGCAGGTGAGGTTGGTGTGGTGAAGGGCTGTGAAGATCCTGAGGTGGCAGCTGAGCACGAAGATGAGGGTCAGGATGGTGAGGCACTGGAGCGTGAGACGGGAGGCACTGGAGAAAAATACAGAGAGGCACAATGAGCATAAATCTGAGAGACACAAAAACAAATCCAAAAAGCACAGAAAGAATCTCAGAATGGGATGGCCGATCTACCATTTGTGGAGCGGGAAATAATCTGGCGCTGAGGAGATGTGAAGAACGAGTATATAAGCAATGAGAGGTTGACTGATGATAAGGCGCAGGTGAGAGAGTGTGCCCAGAGCTCCAGCACCCGGAAGCCACGCCCAGCCCCTGCAACACAGACAGACAGAAAAGACAACCCAAGCACTCACACACAGTCACAATGGTCAAACCACCACAGAAAGAAAGAGGCTTTTAAACACAACCCTTATGCAATGTCATTTGTAGTGGACAGCAGGACTTACTAGTTCATTCATTTTGATTTTACTCAGAATTGTGGAGGGGGAGTCATACTTAGAGCTGTCAGGAGATGAGGAGGGCCAGGCAGTAGAGCAGAAAGGTGAAAACCCAGAGCAGGGAGTGATTTCTCCCACCGTCCTTTATTATTGATAAGAAGCAATGTGTAAGCTAGTCTTTTTAGTTGAATACACACACACACACACACACAAAAAGAGAGAGAGAGAGAGAGAGAGAGAGAGGTAATTACGTATCAGTTAAAAGCTTGATTTGGCAAACTATTGACCGTGTTGATTTATATAATTTGCTAACAGTGCATTAAACTATACTGTAGAGGCCAAGCCAACACTTAAAGCCACCAAGGTGCTGCGCCTAGATTAACTGACGTGCCAAAAAAGTTACTTCTGATGAATGAAAGTCCAAGTCAAATTGCCTTGCTGAACACACTGTGTTTATTTTTCTCTGTAGGCTCCAAAAATGCATACTTAATTAGACAAACACATGATGCAAACAACTCTTGCAGCAACATTTAGTGGTCAAAAAACTGTTTCCCCTTCCAGGCAGAACACCTACCTAAACATAAAGGTTCCTACCTTAATAGAAACACAATAAATCACCATGTGTTTTACAGTAAAAACCTTATTATTTTCCATTATCTGCTCCTGCACACTGGCCCCTAATTGTTATGGCAAACAAACATAACAATTAAATACAAAACAATAGGCGCAAGATATAAACACCTCCTTTCCAATACATGTCAACTTATATGACTCATTTTACAACTCTTGTACCAGACAAAGTTTAGTTGCAGGTCTCTCAATAACACTGTTTTTGGTCTTTACTTTGTATAATCGCACCATTCCCTTTGTGTCAGGAAAAATCTCCATCACTCATCCAAGAGGCCAGGAACCACGAGAGGCTGAGGAATCATCTCCAACAGCCAAATGTCGTTTTTGTTCGTTCCACTTTTGTCTCTTGGAACAATGGCAGGTACTCCCAGATCCATCGCTTCCAAAACAGATCTGAAATGTATTGGATGTGTTTTCAGTGATGCTTCACATACATGTCAAAGGACTTGAAAAGTCCAGGAGATAAGGTTGGCTCTCTCGTTAACAAGAGGAGATGGTTTGGGGTAAGAGGTTCGAGGTCATTCGGGTCATCTGAGAGCTTGGTGATTGGATGATCATTAAGGATGGCTTCCACCTCACACATCACAGTGTTAAGTCCATCATCATTCAACATTTGCTGGTGCAAGACTGAGTTGAAACAGTACCTTGCCATGCGTATATGAGATCCCACTGGGGGATTGAAACTCCATCGAACTCCATCTGGAATCAGAGCTCCTTGAATATGCTCGTGGTTCAATGCAGCAAGAGCCTCTCTCAGTTCTCTCTTAGCTCTGGCAAAGTCCATCCTTTCGTCTCCACAGGTCCAAAATAACCCACTCCAACATTTGTAAATGGAGGCAAGTCTGGAATAATTCTCTCCTTTGGAAGATCTGCTTCTTTTGCTCCATTGCCTTTCCATTAAGATGTCTGCAATAACTGCATTCAGAAATGATCCTCCTCACAGCCACATTGGCATTTGTAATACAAAACTACCTCCTGTTGTAGTTACAGACAGAGTATAGTTTCTTCCACTGTGTCCAAGAAGTTGGTGAGTATACTTGAGAATTACCTTGGAGATATGCTGATCCTTGGAGACGATAAGGGGATGTTTTTTTCTCCAATGGCATTGATCCTTTGCCTACTGTAGGGAAGAAATTTCATCTGCAAACCTTTGCTGCTGACGATATTGAATTATGGCTAACTCTGCTTCCTACAGATCCTTTGGTGTCAAAGTGCTACTTTTTGGTTTGATGGCAGCAATTCGTCCTTGACTAGATTGTGATTCAGAAGCCTTCAAAGCTTTTCTCAAACGACTGAGCTCTAACAGGTGGGTTTTCACTATGAGAAACCAGGCAACAGATGTCTTGAGCTTCTTCCAGTCTGAGAAGTAACTGATGAGGTGGTCAGTAGCATTGAGTGAACCACGTATAGTGAAAACAGAGGCATCCTTTCTGACCTCCGGATCATCAGCATCCATTTTGACATCACTGTCATTGACTGGCCAATCTTCTTCACACTGCCAGAGAAAGCTCAGACCCTTCTCTTACTCTAGTCTTACTCGACACACCAGAGCAGACCTAAAGCTCTCTCAACAGGAAGACTGTCGCTGTCCAGATCAGTTTCGTTTATGTCCTTTGCAATTGTCTGCAACACTGCACAAATGTCGCTCACCCATTTCTCCAAAGTGAAACCACCTTGTTTACAGAGAGCACAGAGTTCCTTTATTTGTTACATGGCTGCCTCCTCTGAGCCAAAGCATATTAAGCAGTCATCCACAAAAAAAGTGTTGCTTAACAGCTTGAACACTTTTTGTAGAGAATCAGACCTGTTGTCGCACTGTCATCCTGTAGACTGCAAGTTCTTTGCTGAGGTCTCCTTCTGGCCACCAGAGAAAGCGTATAAAGTCTCTGTCTTGTTCTGCAACAATCACCTGGTGAAACATAGCTTGTATGTCTCCCATACATGCTATGGGCTCTTGCCTGAAACAAGTGAGAACTCCAAGCAGGGCACTGGTGAGGTTAGGGCCCTGCAACAGTTCACAATGATGTGCCTTAATACGTGGCTCCACTATCAAATACCACTCACAGTGAACCCTGATAGATAGACGCTTTGGTGGGGTATGTATCACACTCTGCCTTGTTGACCTTATAAATACTCCTGTGACATTTTCTCTGCATAAGCCTTTGAAATGGAACCATTGAGACAGGTTGTATATTCCTTGTGAAACTGTGGATTGCTCACAAACCTTTTCCTCGCTACAAGTACCGGCTGCTTAACCACTGCAAAGCTGTTTGGTAGTTGGACTTGAAGGGCAACTTAAAGCAGTACCTCTTGTCCTGTAGAGATGTGGAAAATTCCATAATCTCCTTGTTATCTGAGGGACAGTCATTAAAGTCATGATTATATTGATTGTTTGGCATGATTTCCAGATTAGACAAATATATTTTGTTTACAACAACAGGAGGAAGCTCCATTACACACATGCTGCCATTTCCATTCAAAGGTCCATTGATGACCCAGCCCAATACTGTCCTTACAGCATATGGGCCATCTCCATGACTGTTCACAACTGATTCCAATAACCTGGGAACGATGGTTCCTATTAACACGTCAACATTGGCTTTTGTGGTAGGGATGTGAACCTTTAACAAATAAGGCAACCTTTCCATCTCTGCAGCAGTGACGTCATCTGGCGTGACCGGCATCTCTTGCTGTGTGAGAACCTCTGGCAGTGGTTAAAAGTTCCTTCTATCAAGATCTGAAATCAAAGAGTAAGATGGGATGACCTTTTCTCATCCCATTGTTTTTAAGAGAAACTGTGTTCTTTTTCCTGTTGTTGCATCAAGTTTTCTGAATAAAATGTAACTGTGCTACATGAACTTGCATGGTCTCATTTGAAAGGTAACACTTTGAAGTTTTATCCCCAGTAGTCAAAATCACTGTAAGTGCTTTGGTCTTTGAGTGACTTTAGTGTAAACACACTAAAATAAGAAGTTTTTTTATCCTCGCCCAATTTTTTTTAGGAAAAAGATGCTGCAGATGACTGTAACTGGGAGGTATTAGCTGATACTCACTGTGGGTCCATAGTATAAGTGCTTATCTAATCCAAGCTGAAAGTTGATAGCAATATTACAGAAAATGACTATTTTACACAGGTTTTTCTAAAGTTTGTCTAGGCGTTTCCAAAAGGGACATCTTGGAGACTCCAAAAGGACACTTGGTAACCATGGTCACATGTTTTGGTAAAAAGGCTGCCATTTTTGAATGCTTCAATGTACAGTCATAATCTTGGGCTCTACTGAAAGCTGACACTCAGGGCTATCCTCTCAGATATAAATATTACTCATCAGTATTACTCATTCAGAGTAACAGATGCATAAACACATTATAATGTACTTTTATAACTTTGTGCACAAATTTTGTGCATAAAAACAGTAAAAACATGAGTTGTAGTGGAAAATAAGTATATTACAATTATAAAACACAGCAAACTATTCACATATCACTACACATATTCACAGCAACCCTCACAAAACATTATGTCCTGAACATTGATGTCGTTCCATTGAGCTGGATGCACCAGCTTGACTACTGCTGCTGCATCTCCCTCTCCCTCTTGCTCGTCCTCTGCCTGGCTCCTCCTCTGACGTGTTACTCTTCTGCTGTTACACTGCCTGTGGAACTGGCTCCCAGTCCTCATCAACTTGTACATCACGTGATAGCCTATAATGTAAAAAAATATCATTACATTCATTTACTAACTAAAAGATAAAAGAACTTTTCCAAATTATATGTATTTTACTTTTTACACCCCCACCCCATCCTCTCACTCGCCCCCTCACACACTATCCCCCTCCCCCGCGCCCAACACTCACACACCTCCCCCAAGCAGTAACACCTCAAGGAGAACACAGTAAGCCTCACAGGAAAGAGTTTACAAAACAACTAGTCCCCTCACACAGTAAGATGATTTACAAAATGCGTGTTCATAATTCAAACTACATCTTTTGTGTCCAAATATACAGTAGTGGGTACATTATATAAGCAGTAACATCCCCCAAAAAAGCAGTAAGACGTCGAAACGTGGAAAAAACAAATAGGAATTAGTAAACAAAATATCCCCCCTCCCCCCTCGACTACAGGTTCGTTCGTAAAAAAAAAAACAACAAAAAAACAACCCCACAAGGCGATTCATAATTCAAACTAAAGCTTATCTATGTCGAAATATACAGTGAAACGCATGCATATAAAATAATAAAATACTTACGTCAAGGGTTTTAGCTTCTCCGTCAATAAATCGCTCCTCCGCCTCCTCGTGCGATTCCTCACTGTCCTGAGAAAATTCCACACTGGTCTCATCACTTCGAGGCCGACGAGTAACTTTCTCTAAAGCCTCATCCACAGTAAATTCAGTTTTGGCCGTGCTTTTAGCCGTATTCATTCATCGTTGTCTCAAAAAGATGCTCAAAACAGATGCGCTCTGACGATGACACCAGCTGATCTCCGCTTTACGCAGGGGATTCCTCCCCTTCTGCTGACACTAACCCCATCAACCAGCATATCCCTGTGTTCAGAATTTCATTGGCTAAATGAAACGCCAATCATTAGCACACTCGATTGCAACTGGTGGGCTTTCCACACCTCCAAAGTGAGACAGTCCCCTTCTTTCATTGCAGGCACTCATTGGCTTTAGCAGTCTCTAAACTGTATACAGAAGCTCACATTGGCTCAAACGAAGTGTCAATCACAAGAGGAGAGCCCAGTGGCCATTTTGATACCCTGGGACCGGCATTGCATGCATGCATATGAGGATTATGACAGAAAATACAGAAAAAATATTGTACATTTACCGGACGGTCTGAAATGAAGCTAAGTGATTCCTAGGATATTTATTGGGGTTATAATTTGCCTGGACTAAATATTTCACTGGATTTTATCATCTGGACATCTGGGAGTGTATCACAACTGTTTTTGTTGGAATATTATTGATGTGTGGATAATCCTAGACCATCACAGGTGAGTAACAACACTTTTTCTTGAAAGTTGCGATTGTTTGTTTATCTGATATAAGTGGAGATAGAGTCTGCTGTGGTGGTTGTATCTTGAAATGGACAAAATGAATCAAATCACGAGATTCTAAGGTTTCTGGTGATATGCGGCATGCCATACATGTCACTGAACGGCTGCTCTATTAATAGCACAATGTAATCCAATGTGTTTTGACCCGAGGGCGGTACATAGGAGTGCTTAACTTCAGGCGGTTTACTTGTTTGCTCTGACTCTGCATGCATCTTTGGAATATGAAGTGCAGTGGGATGTTGTTGATTGCAGACCTCATAAACCAAGTGTTTAGCACAGTCACAGATATGTGTCCAGTGCCTAAACATCCAAAACATATTCCCTTTTTCTTTAGGAAATGGATCTTTTCTCTGTGTTTCTTGCGTTTGAACAGTTGGCATTTCTCCAAAAAGTGAGCATTTAAACAAAAATGGCAGTGCAAAAACTCCTGTTTCTTTGAGCTGTTTGCAGCAGTTTTTTCATTAACTGTAGTAGCAAAACTACTTCCTTTCACTCTGGATGTTTTTGCCTGTAGTTTGAATTTGCTTGAAGTGCTTAAGCGGTGCATATGCATCAATATCTCCAAAGATTGAATCACACAGAATCCTTACATGCTTCTCCACAAATACAACAACATCAATGAAATGAGCTCTTCAGTTCTATGAGCAACATATCTCCATCTTTCTCTCAGTTTGTATGGCAACTTGGAAAATGCAATTTTCATATTGCTGGGCATATCCAGTTCCTGCATATGATGAAGCTCTTCCATTACCTTAGAGCATCCATGCAAGAATAAAGGACAGCCTTGTAAAGATTTAACATCTTCTGACCTTATTGTTGGCCAGGCTAAAGCCTTTTCTGTGAATGCACTGGCAATCTTGTATATGTTCCCAAAATGTTCCAGAAGAAGAACCTTTGCCACAATGTAGCCACGTTCGGGGTCCATGTGCTGGCAGCTTCAAACCAACTCCTTTGGCTGCCCTCTTGTGAACTGTTCTAGGTAGTACAAGCAGTCAGCTTTAGTTGTTTTGTCCTCCACTCCTTGTTCAAAACTTTATATTGAAATGGATCTACATCAAACAGAAATGTCTTGAGCTAGCAGAAATAGTAAGTGCTGTTGATGTAATAGTGACAACATCTTAAGATGGATTCTGATCATATTTTGTCTATGATCCATGTATTGCCTGCCATTTTGATTTACCCAAGCAGTTGTTGCATCAGGCTTCCAAACTAATGATTTTTCAAAAGGCTTTACATGATGTGTGTCAGGATGTGACTTTGTGATCGAAGTGTGTTTATTAGGTTGTTTTGGTTTCACATCCATTGTTTGTTGTTTACTTTGTGGCATTGACCATTCTATTGTCTGTGTTTTTGCTGCAGTCTCATATTCCTTTGCTTTGGGGTTAAGTGTTAACAATTTCCTGCATGAAAGAGATTTTGTCCAGTTGAGGCCTCCAAAACTGCCAATTTAGCTGCATTTAGATGCAGCCAGTTCAGTCTCCAACTCATGATGTTGCATTTTCCTTTTTATCTGTTGCTCCTGTTCCTCCAATGCATGTGGTTCCTTTTACCCTCTGTAATAGTTTTAGTTTATTTTTTTCACTTTCTGATTCCTAACACTTAGGAGAAAGATTTTCTACAGCAAAAAACCTTGTACATAATAGTTTTGTCTGATTTATCACTAAAGATCTGTACAATTAAAATTTCCATCTTGTTTTTTCTTTTGTCTTTATGGTCTCATAACTATTTGTACATTCAAGTGACATCACTGCAGCCTAAATATTTTGATAGCCCAGGTTGTCCTGAAAAAAAAGATGTATATAACTTGCAGCAAACATATCAGTTGTTAGTATGTATTTTAGGATTATGCATCCTCCACAGTTAGTTTGAGACTCTATGTCTACCTCAAGTAAAGAGCTACTCATATATAGTGAAGCCTGTAAGTTGACCATAGATACCTGAGATGGACCAGTGTCAGCAGATTTAGCAATACAAACACATTCCCCACGTTTCAAAAGAACCTTAGTTCCTGACATGTTAGAATTTGATCCCAACCATCTACATCATAACAACTGCATAGATACCAGTGTTTTCTCTGTTTGTTGTTGTACGGCCACTTGCATGTTTCCCTCATTCCTGTGTCGACCCGAGTGCTCGTAATAAACATTTCCTGATTGAAGCCTCAACCTCTGCTCCTCAATTCCATCACAGAATATCATCCTATCATCAGGTTTGTTCCAGTTCTGTTGGCCTCAGTCAGTCTTGTTGAGACGCACATGCAGAAGGTCCTGTAAGATACTGTAGATATGACACATTTTCAAAAAAGATTCCGTTTTTAAGCTGATTAACATGATAACAGTTGATGCTGCACCTGCAGCTGCATTTCAAAGACCAAAGATGTTTGTCAACAAGCTACTGACTTTGGGTTTCATTCTTTGTGTGTGTGTGTGTGTGTGTGTGTGTGTGTGTGTGTGTGTGTTTGTGTGTGTTTGTGTGTGTGTGTGTGAGACAGAGAGAGTGCCTGAGTGATATTAAGTAGGGGTGGAAGACTGAGAGTCTAAACAGATATTTTATTCCCATGTAATACCCCATAGAAATACAATATAAAATGCCTCTATACTGTGCGCAATGTCACACTGAATTATAAGATATAATTATATGTATGTATATGATATATATATGTAATATAAGAGTCTGGACAAAGTGAGTATGAAAAAATAATAAAGATCTGATACTCCTAAGCTATTGTTTTGGATGTGTTTTCAAACAGAGGTAAGTAGTTCCCATGTATTCTTATGGGGTAGTAAACCCCAAAGGAATACATGGGAATCCATGGTCATAGAACCATATTTCTCATAATTTCTCCCTAACAACACATTGGAAAATATTTCAGTCTATCTGGTTATTAAGTAAATTCATTTTTTTGAACATGCTATCATTTGAAGCTTTATTTCTACCAGGGTTTATAGGTAAAGCGATAAAATGTCTAACCCTATGTGTCTAACTACTAAAAATAGTATGTTATAGTAATGGCTGTATGTCAAATTTCAATAGTTTGTTAATCGTTCCAGTGAAAGTGTAATAAAATTAGTGCTAAAGTTATTTTTGTGATTTTTTTCATCTTTCAACATTGTCTATCAATTAAGTCACGATAAATTTCAGATATTGAAAACTTTGATTTTGACATTTTCATTGACAACTGACAATTGACAATTTCATGTTTCTATCTCTAACAGAAAAATATCTATCGGGCTTTTACTTAACACACTAAATATAGTACAAGGACAATAATGGGTTAAATGTGTCTGTATGTTTCTTTATATCTCTATACAGACATATTAGTTGTCTATGTAGCTTGGTGCATATATATATAAGAGACCACTGCAAAATAATCAGTTTCTCAGGTTTTATCCTAATGGGTGCAAGTATTGGCGAACTGAACAGCTTTGCCTTATTTTTTGTGAACTGCTGACAATATTTTTCCCAATTTTCAAATAAATCTATTGTTCTTTAGAGCATAACTTTAAAGGAAATGACAATACATCAAAATAAGAGAAATGATGCAGTGTTTGCAGAACTTGAATAATTCAAAGAAAACAAATCCCCAGTTCACTTTTAAACAAAATGGTAATAATGTTTTGACTAAAGACCATTCAGAAATCAGTATTTGGTAGAATAACCCTGATTTGCAATCACAGCTTTCATGCGTCTTGGCATGCTCTCCACCAGTTTTTCACATTGCTGTTGGGTAACGTTCTTTCTGCAAAAAAAGCAAACAGCTCAGCTTTGCTTGATGGCTTGTGACCATCCATCTCCATCTTGATGTCATTCCAGAGGTTTTCAATAGGGCTTAAATCTCAAGATTGGGCTGGCCATGACAGCCTCTTGATTTGGTGATCCTCTACCCATAACCTTGATACCCCTAGTTGTGTGGCATGGAGCATTGTCCTGCTGTAAATACCAATCCTCTGAGTTGGGGAACAGTCTTAGCAGAAGGAAGCAAATGTTCTTCTAAGATAACCTTGTATGTGGCTTGATTCATGTGTCCTTCACAAAGACTCATCTGCCTGATTCCAGCCTTGCTGAAGTACTCCCAGATGATCACTGAACCCCCTCTATATTTTACAGTTGGTGCAAGACACTGTAAGTTGTAGGCCTCTCTAGGTCTCTGTCTAACCATAAGACGACCAGGTGTTGGGCAGAGCTGCAAATTGGACTCATCAGAGAAGATGACCTTACTCCAATCCTCTACAGTCCAATTCCTGTCGTCTTTTGCAAACCTCAGCCTGACTCTTCTTTGCTTCTCACTGATGAAGGGCTTTTTTCTGGCTTTGCATGACTTCAGCCCTGCCTGTAGGAGCCTGTTTTGAACTGTTCTTGCTGTGCACCTAACCTCAGTCTCAGTTTGCAACTGTGTTTGAAGGTCACTTGATGTCAGCCTACGGCTCTTGAGTGACATTCGAATGAGTTTGCGGTCATTTCTCTCAGTGCTGATCTGTTTTCACTCTCTGCCAGACTGTAGCTTTGTTGTCCCCAGGGTCTGTTTCTTGACTTTGTTCTTGTGTACTGCCTTTGAAATTTTAAGGATAGAAGAAAACCTGACACTCACTGTATCCTTGTTCCAGTAAAGCCAGGATTGAGCCTTTCTTTTCCTCACTCAAAAGCTTTCTTTTCACCTGTTTTGGCATGGTCAATAGTTATTTCTAAATTGCCAATAACCTTTGACATACTTCAAGCACTGTTTTTGCCATCCAACTGGTCACATTGCAAGAGGAGAGTGTTGATTACAGCAGTGTTCTTTTCCTCATTAAATAAGATTTGATTTAGGTGATCACCTAATCAGTACCTCATAAAGCAGAATGGGGTGTGCTTGTGTAGGAATTTGACAGACATGGCATGGAATGGTTGTCATACTCATAGAGATGCTTATTTAAGAATATATTGCAGTAGTCTCTTTTTTTTCCAGAGCTGTATATATACAAATAGCGGGCTCATGTATACATGTATAAATACATGATGTGTTGTAAATAGCTGAGGGAGAGTGGGTGAGCTGCAGACAGTCCGCTCCGTGAGAAGAGCTGTCCAAGGCTGTGGTGCTGAACCCATCCACAGCCACAAACACTGTAGGTGTTGTTAGTATTTTAAATGCTTTATTTACATTTGAGTAAATGTAATATTTACATGTGTTACTAATGTAAATGTTGTATTGGCACGTGTAGGCTAACTGTAAATCCTTACACGTATAAACGGTTCAGAAGAATCAATTCCTGTTTTCCATTTGAAGGCTGACTGTTAATTAGTGGCTGATTCATGTCTGGTTTGTATGTTTGTTTTTATGTGGTCACATTATTGCTTTCGCATCGAACAGCAAGCTGTCATCACCGATGCAAACCGATTTAATTTTGAAGTGTGTGGCGAGAGAGCGGGCTGCTTTGTGTCCACAGCACGAGCGGCAGACAGTGACAATAACGCACACAACCAACCCACAGCATCCTCTCATGAGCTGTGTTCTGTTCCGTCGATTACTGTGTCAATTGTTGCTGCCCCAGCTCTCAGTCTTTGTGACTGTTGTCATTTTTCACAGATTCTTTCATAGTAAATATGTCGACATCACGCGCTGTCTCTGCTCAGCCAATAAAGAGTGGAATTGGGGGAGAGAGAGACATGCCAGCAGCCAGCGGGGGAGAGGGAGGGAGAGAGAGCTGGCTGTAGCTCCCAGTGAAGGAGTGTAAGAGTGACGACGTGGGATCATTTCACTCCTTCACACCACCTCAATCCCTCCCTGCTGGAATCGCGCTCCGGGAGGACACTCTGATCTGTGTTTGTTACCCACCGACTGCGGTCACTCGGATATGCAGCCCGGTCGTGAGCCCGGTCCCGAGGCCGGCTGGAACGTGGATCTATTGCTGCTAGTCTTTGGGCTTTGCATTGTGAACGTGTTCAGCGCTGCGTCCGCCGCCTCGCACTGTGAGTACCCTGCCTGCGTTCACCTACAGCTCACCTCCAATTTCACCTGCAGACTTTAGAGGCTGTATGTTTTCGATTTTGAAAATGCAGACTGGGGGGGGGGCTGTGTCCTCGCGTCGTCGCTTGAGGAATTGTTTCTGATTTGACTGGAGGAAGCTCAGCAGAGGGTCTACCTTGTGAGGTGGTGTTATCTTGTCTTCAGCGAGCAGCAGAAACTCAAGATGAGATGAAGGTCTAGCATACACAACATGTCATGACAGCCAGCAGCCTCTCACTCTGCAGCAGAGACTTGTTTTTGTGGCAGAAGGCTGCTGATTTTAAGTCACTAGTCTGATAGCTTCATGTGACATTTCTTGAAAAACTAAAGCACTGCTGCGCTCACTGCTGCGCTCTTTATTAGACAGCAGGGGAAGTTTCCTCCGCCGCTGAGGAAAACTCGGGCTGCTGGACACACCTCTCACTCATTAATTCCTCCAAACTAATGCTTCCAACACAATAAATATAAGTAAACTATTAACCGTTTGAAACGTGAGAAAATTGTTTTGATTTCTTTTAAAAACATGGAAGACTACAATAAGCAACAAAAGAAGAAATGACCCCTAAATTAGCAAGACATTGGTAAGAAAAAAAGAAATTACCTGAAAATTAGTAAAAACACAAGAAAAGAACTAAGAAAGGATTTTAAAAAAATCAATCACGGCGAACAAGTCTTGGAAAATATCTCAGAAACACATAATAATTCTGTGACATCATTTTAATTATATTCTAATTATAAATATAGCTTCTTTTTCCTGAGACATTTTGCCAAGCTTTTTAGAATGCTGTTTTGTAAATATACTAATATCTTTTTTTTTTCTTCTCTCGGAGTGCCGACTAAAAAGCAGTAAGACAAGGTGGTCTGTGGTGGGTTACATACTTGAAAAAAGGGAGCCACAAAGTACCAGTTTACCTTGACATGGTGTAGGCTCAAGGTCTTTTGGAGAAGTCACAAGCACTCCTGTATAGGAGAGAAAAGGTTAAGAAGGAAAGAAAAGTAGGAAAAATCCTGATGCGTTTCAACTCAGTGGCCTTCGTCAGGGCATTGTCTACTAATTTGTTGCAATTTGTGGAAAATTTCTCACCAAGTTGTTCATTGCCTTTTGTTTTTGAAAGAAATTACACCAATGCGCTCAGAGTTAAAAAGGTTAAATACTTGTGAAAGGCATCTATAAGCAGCACACAAATAGTGACACTGCTCCAGGTTTCAAAGGGTTAAATTAAGTTTCAGGTCTATGTATATATTTTTTTTAATCTGACAGCAATAACAGTAAAATTAATTTTCATTTCCAAGTCATCACAAACCTTTGGCCCAATTAATCATCAAAATTCACGGATGCAAATTAACAATATGTTCTACTTTATTTCAGTACCCATGTGTTTGTGTTTCAATCAAATTATGCACATAATATCATAAGACAACATGTAACAATTTACCTTCAAAACAAAACATTAATTTGTATCTGTTGTTGTACCCAGAACTTATTCTCTGTTTTTATCTAAACCTCGGTGCAGACGTGCTGTGAAAGTCTACAGTGTGTATACTGAGCTGAGGATGACACCTCATACCTGAAACTGTTGAAATACCCATTAATGTTCTTACTGAAACTTCAAAATTTCCTTCACAGCATTTAAAGTACTAGCTGACCTGAGAACTTACCAGTTGGAATTTTTCAAATCGGTCAAAGAATGAGGCTACAGCACCCGTTTTTCATAACAAACTTTTTTTTACTCTCTAGTCACAAGGGGTTTCTCGTTTTTTGATTTTCCATGTAAACACACCCAAAACAATAGGTTAGGAGTATCAGATCTTAATATTTTTTCATACACAATTTTTTGTAAACCCCACAGGAATCCATGAAAATCCATGGTCATAGAATCATATTTCTCATAATTTCTCCCTAACAACACATTGGAAAATATATTTTCTAATTTATTCTTACTTCAGTATATCTGGTTATTAAGTGCATTATAAGGACCTGTATCACATTTTTGGTACCACTGGACTCAGAACAACTTGGATTTCAATAATGTGTTAATTGTTCCAGTGTATGTATAATATTAAGCTTAGTGCTGAAGTTATTTTTGTGATTTTTTTCGTCTTTCAACAATGTCATCAAGGCATGATAAATTTCAGATATTGAAAATTTTGATTTTGACATGTATAGCCACATGTCTAGAAAACTAACATAGGGTGTTTCTAACAGGAAAAGTATATATAGGGCTTAGAACAAACCTCAAGTAAAAAGCCACTGGCTTCCTGCTCAAAAGCTCTGAAGCGTTTTCTACACACACACACAAACATATATATATATATATATACACACCCTTTATTTAACCAGAAAAACAAAAGCTTTTAAAACAAAAGTTTCAGACAAACAACATGGAACAAAAATACAAAATCAACCTATACAACTCTAAAACAAACAATAGAAAACACAAAATAAAGTTACCACAAGGAAGGACTAAAAAGTATGCTAGCATACGCTACAAATAAAAAATAAAAACAAGACAGTTTAAACAGCAGCTCAGATGCACTCTGACATCGGCATATACAGGATGACAAGCAAAAGTCCTGAAGCAGAGCTTTGAAACGGCCATGAGGAACCAAAGAGTGCAGCTTTAAGTCTTTCTGCATGAGATTCCATATATATGGAGCAGCCTACATAAAGGCTCTTTTACTAAACTCTGTAGGAACCCTTGGTAACCCGAGGTATAGACAATAAGAACAAGTCATGTGAATACAGAGCATAGACATTTTCAATTTTTTGCTTAATGTAGATGCATAAAATGTATAATGAAACTATATTCATGTTTTGAGGCAATTAGCTCTCAAAATAAATACCTTGACTGTTATCTCCATTTCCATGGAAACATACAGTCTGTTTAATTCCTGGAACATAATCAGTCACATCAGTAGATTCCTATATGAAATGAAACGTGATTTACTACTCCTTAGCACCTTAGTAATGACCTAGCAACAGACACATTTGCACAAGTTGGCCAGTGGACTGAAGAGGGACCAGAAGTCCCTCTTCAGTCCACTGAAGGGAGGGACTAGCCTGCTTTCAAGAGATCCTGGGGTTTCCCAAGCTAAATAAATACAGCTAAATAAATACACCAGATATAAACACAGAAATGTTTAGCTTGCTCGGTTTTATTACAACCGAGATATGTGCAGACAAAAAAATCATTTTCCATAAACAGATTTAGCAATTACCCACAAACTGTACCTGTATTTTTAAGCTAGTAGCTCTGTAACATGGCACAGCTGACGGCGGATGTCAGAGGATGACAAACATTTCCAATAACTCAAGAGCAAGGTAAAGTCCAAAAGTCACAATAAATGAAAAAAGATGTCATCATTTTCAAAATCCATAAATGTTGTTAAGTAGCGACATATTTTGCTCCTTGATGCTGTTTAGCCTTAAACGTTTCACTGCGGTCCCAATTATACATAGCCTATATAAGTATCCTATGCATCATACCCAGATCTGGACTGAGTGGTTTTTAGTTTGCAGATAAGTTTGTTTCTGGTCATGCAAACAAATGTCACTTTATGTCAGTGTTTATACGTATCTGTGCAGAACATGGTGGTTTATGCTGATAATGTCTTCTGTGTGTTAGTTTATAGTTGTACACCATTAGTGAGGTGGCCAATCATATTGGTCAAAACTATTTGTTGTATAGATAATCAATAAAGTTACAGGAATAGTAACAGTGAAATACATTTTGAGTTGGGAGCCATTATTGTCTCTGTAACTCAGGAGAGACTCAGCAGCCAGATATTGTGCATCATGCAAGAAATGATATATGAACAATTTTGCATTATTTTTAAAAAAATTCTTTTTATATTTTTTAACAGATAATATATACACAACACCCCCTCCCCCACTCCAATAATAATAATAACAATAATAATAATACAAAATTAAATTAAGTTAAAAATAATAATAATATAGAAATTAAAAACAAATATATGCACATACATACCAATGTAAGACGGAGGATTAGGGCCACATTAAGGAAAAAAAAAAAAA